>NC_034177.2:317500-438491 GCF_002021735.2 Oncorhynchus kisutch | reverse complement strand
CCCAGCCCCAGCCCCATCTCCTCTACCCAGCCCCTTCCTCTACCCAGTCCCTACCCATCCCCTCTACCCAGTCCCTTACCCAGCCCCTTCCCTCTACCCAGTTCCCTACCCAGCCCCATCCCCTCTACCAGTCCCTCACCCAGTCCTTCCCCTCTACCCAGTCCCTTCCAGCCCCATCTCCTCTACCCAGGTTCCCTCCCCCATCCCCGCTACCCAGTCCCTTACCCAGCCCCATCCCCCTCTACCCAGTCCCTTCCCCTCTACCCAGTCCCTTCCCCAGCCCCATCCCCTCTACCCAGCCCCTCTCCCAGCCCCATCCCCTCTACCCCAGCCCCTCTCCCAGCCCCATCCCCTTACCCAGCCCCTCTCCCAGCCCCATCCCCTTACCCAGCCCCATCGCCTCTACCCAGTCCCTTACCCAGCCCCTTCCCCTCTACCAGTCCCTCACCCAGCCCATCCCCTCTACCCAGTCCCTCACCCAGTCCCTGCCCCATCCCCTTACTCAGCCCCTCTCCCAGCCCCATCTCCTCTACCCAGCCCCATCCCCTTACCCAGCCCCATCCCCCTCTACCCAGTCCCTTCCCCAGCCCCATCTCCTCTACCCAGTCCCTCCCCATCCCCTCTACCCAGTCCCTCACCCAGTCCCTTCCCCTCGACCCAGCCCCATCCCCTCTACCCAGCCCCATCCCCTCGACCCAGCCCCATCCCCTCTACCCAGCCCCATCCCCTCTACCCAGCCCCATCTCCTCTACCCAGTCCCTCCCCATCCCCTCTACCCAGTCCCTCACCCAGTCCCTTCCCCTCTACCCAGCCCCATCCCCTCTACCCAGCCCCATCTCCTCTACCCACTCCCTTCCCCAAGCCCCATCTCCTCTACCCAGTCTCATCCCCTCTACCAGTCCCTTACCCAGCCCCTTCCCCTCTACCAGTCCCTCACCCAGCCCCATCCCCCTCTACCAGTCCCTTCCCCAGCCCCATCTCCTCTACCCCTCCCCTCTACCCAGTCCCTCACCCAGTCCCTTCCCCAGCCCCATCTCCTCTACCCAGTCCCTCCCCATCCCCTCTACCCAGTCCCTCACCCAAGTCCCTTCCCCTCTACCCAGTCCCTTCCCCTCTACCCAGCCCCATCCCCTCTACCCAGCCCATCCCCTCTACCCAGCCCCATCTCCTCTACCCAGTCCCTCCCCTTCCCCTCTACCCAGCCCCATCCCCTCTACCCAGTCCCTTCCCCAGCCCCATCTCCTCTACCCATCCCCTCTACCCAGTCCCTTACCCAGCCCCATCCCCTGACCAGCCCCATCCCCTTACCCAGCCCCATCCCTTACCCAGCCCCATCCCCTTACCCAGTCCCTTCGCCAGCCCCATCCCCTCTACCCAGTCCCTTCCCCAGCCCCATCTCCTCTACCCAGTCCCATCCACTCTACCCAGTCCTTACCCAGCCCCTTCCCCTCTACCAGTCCCTCACCCAGCCCATCCCCTCTACCCAGTCCCTCACCCAGTCCCTGCCCCATCCCCTCTACCCAGTCCCTCACCCAGTCCCAGCCCCATCCCCTCTACCAGTCCCTTCCCCATCTCCTTACCCAGCCCCATCCCCACTACCCAGTCCCCCTCCCCAGCCACATCCCCTCTACCCAGTCCCACCCCCTTACCCAGTCCCTCCCCATCTCCTTACCCAGCCCCATCCCCACTACCCAGTCCCTTCCCCTTCCCCTGCCCCATCCCCTCTACCCAGTCCCTTCCCCTGCCCCATCCCCTCTAAACCATCCCCTTACCCAGTCCCTTCCCCTCTACCCAGTCCCTTCCCCAACCCCATCCCCTCTACCCAGCCCCATCCCCTCTACCCGTCCCAGCCCCATCCCCTCTACCCAGCCCCATCTCCTCTACCCAGTCCCTTCGCCAGCCACATCACCTCTACCCAGTCCCTTCCCCAGCCCCAGCCCCATCTCCTCTACCCAGCCCCTTCCCCTCTACCCAGTCCCTCCCCATCCCCTCTACCCAGTCCCTTACCCAGCCCCTTCCCCTCTACCCAGTCCCTTACCCAGCCCCCATCAAATCAAATCAAATCAAATGTATTTATATAGCCCTTCGTACATCAGCTGATATCTCAAAGTGCTGTACAGAAACCCAGCCTAAAACCCAAACAGCAAGCAATGCAGGTGGAGAAGCACGGTGGCTAGGAAAAACTCCCTAGAAAGGCCAATACCTAGGAAGAAACCTAGAGAGGAACCAGGCTATGTGGGGTGGCCAGTCCTCTTCTGGCTGTGCCGGGTGGAGATTATAACAGAACATGGTCAAGATGTTCAATGTTCATAAATGACCAGCATGGTCGAATAATAATAAGGCAGAACAGTTGAAACTAGAGCAGCAGCACAGTCAGGTGGAAGTTGAAACTGGAGCAGCAGCATGGCCAGGTAGACTGGGGACAGCAAGGAGTCATCATGTCAGGTAGTCCTGGGGCATGGTCCTAGGGCTCAGGTCAGTTGAAACTGGAACAGCAGCATGGCCAGGTGGACTGGGGACAGCAAGGAGTCATCATGTCAGGTAGTCCTGGGGCATGGTCCTAGGGCTCAGGTCCTCCGAGAGAGAGAAAGAAAGAGAGAAGGAGAGAATTAGAGAACGCACACTTAGATTCACACAGGACACCGAATAGGACAGGAGAAGTACTCCAGATATAACAAACTGACCCCAGCCCCCCGACACATAAACTACTGCAGCATAAATACTGGAGGCTGAGACAGGAGGGGTCAGGAGACACTGTGGCCCCATCCGAGGACACCCCCGGACAGGGCCAAACAGGAAGGATATAACCCCACCCACTTTGCCAAAGCACAGCCCCCACACCACTAGAGGGATATCTTCAACCACCAACTTACCATCCTGAGACAAGGCTGAGTATAGCCCACAAAGATCTCCGCCACGGCACAACCCAAGGGGGGGGGGGGGGAGCCAACCCAGACAGGATGACCACAACAGTGAATCAACCCACTCAGGTGACGCACCCCCTCCAGGGACGGCATGAGAGAGCCCCAGCAAGCCAGTGACTCAGCCCCTGTAATAGGGTTAGAGGCAGAGAATCCCAGTGGAAAGAGGGGAACCGGCCAGGCAGAGACAGCAAGGGCGGTTCGTTGCTCCAGAACCTTTCCGTTCACCTTCCCACTCCTGGGCCAGACTACACTCAATCATATGACCCACTGAAGAGATGAGTCTTCAGTAAAGACTTAAAGGTTGAGACCGAGTTTGCGTCTCTGACATGGGTAGGCAGACCGTTCCATAAAAATGGAGCTCTATAGGAGAAAGCCCTGCCTCCAGCTGTTTGCTTAGAAATTCTAGGGACAATTAGGAGGCCTGCGTCTTGTGACCGTAGCGTACGTATAGGTATGTACGGCAGGACCAAATCAGAGAGATAGGTAGGAGCAAGCCCATGTAATGCTTTGTAGGTTAGCAGTAAAACCTTGAAATCAGCCCTTGCTTTGACAGGAAGCCAGTGTAGAGAGGCTAGCACTGGAGTAATATGATCAAATTTTTTGGTTCTAGTCAGGATTCTAGCAGCCGTATTTAGCACTAACTGAAGTTTAGTGCTTAGTCCCTCACCCAGTCCCTTCCCCTCTACCCAGTCCCTTCCCCAGCCCCATCTCCTCTACCCAGTCCCTCCCCATCCCCGCTACCCAGTCCCTTACCCAGCCCCATCCCCTCTACCCAGTCCCTTCCCCTCTACCCAGTCCCTTCCCCAGCCCCATCCCCTCTACCCAGCCCCTCTCCCACCCCCATCCCCTCTACCCAGCCCCTCTCCCAGCCCCATCCCCTTACCCAGCCCCTCTCCCAGCCCCATCCCCTTACCCAGCCCCATCGCCTCTACCCAGTCCCTTCGCCAGCCCATCCCCTCTACCCAGTCCCTTCGCCAGCCCCATCTCCTCTACCCAGTCCCTTCCCCAGCCACATCTCCTCTACCCAGTCCCATCCCCTCTACCCAGTCCCTTACCCAGCCCCTTCCCCTCTACCAATCCCTTACCCAGCCCCATCCCCTCTACCCAGTCCCTCAACCAGTCCCTGCCCCATCCCCTCTACCCAGTCCCAGCCCCATCCCCTTACCCAGCCCCATCCCCTCTAACAGTCCCTTCCCCAGCCCCATCCCCTCTACCCAGTCCCTTCCCCAGCCCCATCCCCTCTACCCAGTCCCACCCCCTTACCCAGTCCCTTCCCCATCTCCTGACCCAGCCCCATCCCCCCTACCCAGTCCCTTCCCTAGCCCCATCCCCTCTACCCAGTCCCTTCCCTAGCCCCATCCCCTCTACCCAGTCCCTCTCCTAGCCCCATCCCCTCTACCCAGTCCCTTTCCTAGCCCCATCCCCTCTACCCAGTCCCTTTCCTAGCCCCATCCCCTCTACCCAGTCCCTTCCCTAGCCCCATCCCTCTACCCAGTCCCTTCCCTAGCCCCATCCCCTCTACCCAGTCCCTTCCCCAGCCCCATCCCCTCTACCCAGTCCCACCCCCTTACCCAGTCCCTTCCCCAGCCCCATCTCCTCTACCCAGTCCCTTCCTCAGCCCCTTCCCCTCTACCCAGTCCCTTCCCCAGCCCCATCCCCTCTATCCCTCCCCCAGCCCATCCCCTCTAACCCCGTCCCACCCCCTTACCCAGTCCCTTCCCCAACCCCATCTCCTCTACCCAGTCCCTTCCTCAGCCCCTTCCCCTCTACCCAGTCCCTTCCCCAGCCCCATCCCCTCTTACCCAGTCCCTTCCCCAGCCCCATCCCCTCTACCCAGTCCCACCCCCTTACCCAGTCCCTTCCCCCATCTCCTGACCCAGCCCCATCCCCACTACCCAGTCCCTTTCCTAGCCCCATCCCCTCTACCCAGTCCCTTCCCTAGCCCCATCTCCTCTACCCAGTCCCTTCCCTAGCCCCATCCCCTTACCCAGCCCCATCGCCTCTACCCAGTCCCTTCCCCAGCCCCATCCCCTCTACCCAGTCCCACCCCCTTACCCAGTCCCTTCCCCAGCCCCATCTCCTCTACCCAGTCCCTTCCCCAGCCCCATCCCCTCTACCCAGTCCCTTCCCCAGCCCCATCCCCTCTACCCAGTCCCACCCCCTTACCCAGTCCCTTCCCCAGCCCCATCTCCTCTACCCAGTCCCTACCCCAGCCCCATCCCCTCTACCCAGTCCCTTCCCCAGCCCCTTCCCCTCTACCCAGTCCCTTCCCCAGCCCCATCCCTCTACCCAGTCCCTTCCTCAGCCCCATCCCCTCTACCCAGTCCCTTCCTCAGCCCCATCCCCTCTACCCAGTCCCTTCCTCAGCCCCATCCCCTCTACCCAGTCCCTTCCCCAGCCCCATCCCCTCTACCCAGTCCCTTCCCCAGCCCCATCCCCTCTACCCAGTCCCACCCCCTTACCCAGTCCCTTCCCCATCTCCTGACCCAGCCCCATCCCCACTACCCAGTCCCTTTCCTAGCCCCATCCCCTCTACCCAGTCCCTTCCCTAGCCCCATCTCCTCTACCCAGTCCCTTCCCTAGCCCCATCTCCTCTACCCAGTCCCTCCCCAGCCCCATCCCCTTACCCAGCCCCATCGCCTCTACCCAGTCCCTTCCCCAGCCCCATCCCCTCTACCCAGTCCCACCCCCTTACCCAGTCCCTTCCCCAGCCCCATCTCCTCTACCCAGTCCCTTCCCCAGCCCCATCCCCTCTACCCAGTCCCACCCCCTTACCCAGTCCCTTCCCCAGCCCCATCTCCTCTACCCAGTCCCTACCCCAGCCCCATCCCCTCTACCCAGTCCCTTCCCCAGCCCCTTCCCCTCTACCCAGTCCCTTCCCCCAGCCCCATCCCCTCTACCCAGTCCCTTCCTCAGCCCCATCCCCTCTACCCAGTCCCTTCCTCAGCCCCATCCCCTCTACCCAGTCCCTTCCTCAGCCCCATCCCCTCTACCCAGTCCCTTCCCCAGCCCCATCCCTCTACCCCAGTCCCACCCCCTTACCCAGTCCCTTCCCCATCTCCTGACCCAGCCCCATCCCCACTACCCAGTCCCTTTCCTAGCCCCATCCCCTCTACCCAGTCCCTTCCCTAGCCCCATCTCCTCTACCCAGTCCCTTCCCTAGCCCCATCTCCTCTACCCAGTCCCTCCCCAGCCCCATCCCCTTACCCAGCCCCATCGCCTCTACCCAGTCCCTTCCCCAGCCCCATCCCCTCTACCCAGTCCCACCCCCTTACCCAGTCCCTTCCCCAGCCCCATCTCCTCTACCCAGTCCCTTCCCCAGCCCCATCCCCTCTACCCAGTCCCTTCCCCAGGCCCATCCCCTCTACCCAGTCCCACCCCCTTACCCAGTCCCTTCCCCAGCCCCATCTCCTCTACCCAGTCCCTACCCCAGCCCCTTCCCCTCTACCCAGTCCCTTCCCCAGCCCCATCCCCTCTACCCAGTCCCTTCCTCAGCCCATCCCCTCTACCCAGTCCCTTCCTCAGCCTCATCCTTTCTACCCAGTCCCTTCCTCAGCCCCATCCCCTCTACCCAGTCCCTTCCTCAGCCCCATCCCCTCTACCCAGTCCCTTCCCCAGCCCCATCCCCTCTACCCAGTCCCTTCCTCAGCCCCATCCCCTCTACCCAGTCCCTTCCCCAGCCCCATCCCCTCTACCCAGTCCCATCCCCTCTACCCAGTCCCTTCCCCAGCCCCATCCCCTCTACCCAGTCCCTTCCCCAGCCCCATCCCCTCTACCCAGTCCCTTCCTCAGCCCCATCCCCTCTACCCAGTCCCTTCCTCAGCCCCATCCCCTCTACCCAGTCCCTTCCCCAGCCCCATCCCCTCTACCCAGTCCCTTCCCCAGCCCCATCCCCTCTACCCAGTCCCTTCCCCAGCCCCATCCCCTCTACACAGTCCCTTCCCCAGCCCCATCTCCTCTACCCAGTCCCTTCCCCAGCCCCATCCCCTCTACCCAGTCCCTTCCTCAGCCCCATCCCCTCTACCCAGTCCCTTCCCCAGCCCCATCCCCTCTACCCAGTCCCTTCCCCAGCCCCATCCCCTCTACCCAGTCCCTTCCCCAGCCCCATCCCCTCTACCCAGTCCCTTCCCCAGCCCCATCCCCTCTACCCAGTCCCTTCCCCAGCCCCATCTCCTCTACCCAGTCCCTTCCCCAGCCCCATCTCCTCTACCCAGTCCCTTCCCCAGCCCCATCTCCTCTACCCAGTCCCTTCCCCAGCCCCGTCCCCTCTACCCAGTCCCTTCCCCAGCCCCGTCCCCTCTACCCAGTCCCTTCCCCAGCCCCGTCCCCTCTACCCAGTCCCTTCCCCAGCCCCGTCCCCTCTACCCAGTCCCTTCCCCAGCCCCGTCCCCTCTACCCAGTCCCAGCCCCGTCCCCTCTACCCAGTCCCTTCCCCAGCCCCATCCCCTCTACCCAGTCCCTTCCCCCAGCCCCATCCCCTCTACCCAGTCCCTTCCTCAGCCCCATCCCCTCTACCCAGTCCCTTCCCCAGCCCCATCCCCTTACCCAGCCCCATCGCCTCTACCCAGTCCCTTCCCCAGCCCCATCCCCTCTACCCAGTCCCTTCCCCAGCCCCATCCCCTCTACCCAGTCCCTTCCCCAGCCCCATCCCCTCTACCCAGTCCCTTCCTCAGCCCCATCCCCTCTACCCAGTCCCTTCCCCCCGCCCCATCCCCTCTACCCAGTCCCTTCCCCAGCCCCATCCCCTCTACCCAGTCCCTTCCCCAGCCCCATCCCCTCTACCCAGTCCCTTCCCCAGCCCCATCCCCTCTACCCAGTCCCTTCCCCAGCCCCATCCCCTCTACCCAGTCCCATCCTCAGCCCCATCCCCTCTACCCAGTCCCTTCCCCAGCCCCATCCCCTCTACCCAGTCCCTTCCCCAGTCCCATCCCCTCTACCCAGTCCCTTCCCCAGTCCCATCCCCTCTACCCAGTCCCTTCCCCAGCCCCATCCCCTCTACCCAGTCCCTTCCCCAGCCCCATCCCCTCTACCCAGTCCCTTCCTCAGCCCCATCCCTCTACCCAGTCCCTTCCCCAGTCCCATCCCCTCTACCCAGTCCCTTCCCCAGCCCCTTCCCCTCTACCCAGTACCTTCCCCAGCCCCATCCCCTCTACCCAGTCCCTTCCCAGCCCCTTCCCCTCTACCCAGTCCCTTCCCCAGCCCCTTCCCCTCTACCCAGTCCCTTCCCCAGCCCCATCCCCTCTACCCAGTCCCTTCCCAAGCCCCATCCCCTCTACCCAGTCCCTTCCCCAGCCCCTTCCCCTCTACCCAGTCCCTTCCCCAGCCCCATCCCCTCTACCCAGTCCCTTCCCCAGCCCCTTCCCCTCTACCCAGTCCCTTCCCCAGCCCCTTCCCCTCTACCCAGTCCCTTCCCCAGCCCCATCCCCTCTACCCAGTCCCTTCCCCAGCCCCATCCCCTCTACCCAGTCCCTTCCCAAGCCCCATCCCCTCTACCCAGTCCCTTCCCAAGCCCCATCCCCTCTACCCAGTCCCTTCCCCAGCCCCTTCCCCTCTACCCAGTCCCTTCCCCAGCCCCTTCCCCTCTACCCAGTCCCTTCCCCAGCCCCATCCCCTCTACCCAGTCCCTTCCCCAGCCCCATCCCCTCTACCCAGTCCCTTCCCCAGCCCCATCCCCTCTACCCCAGTCCCTTCCTCAGCCCCATCCCCTCTACCCAGTCCCTTCCCCAGCCCCATCCCCTCTACCCAGTCCCTTCCCCAGCCCCATCCCCTCTACCCAGTCCCTTCCCCAGCCCCATCCCCTCTACCCAGTCCCTTCCCCAGCCCCATCCCCTCTACCCAGTCCCTTCCTCAGCCCCATCCCCTCTACCCAGTCCCATCCCCAGCCCCTAAACAATTTAACAATAATAAAGCACAAATAATTTTCGTGCTTTATTTCACAAGCGAGAGGTTGAGTGTTGTGACCTAGCTGCTCTCTCTCGCTCTCTTGACAGAACTAAATAAATGGTCCATTTCAGATAGGTTACAGCTGGTTACAGCTGCGTTCATGTTGATTAATCAGGGCTGATTGGACAGCAGCACCACATGGTGCGAGGCTGGCTTTGCATCATTCTCTCTCTTTATCAAACAGAGGGCGAGCAAATATTCTCTTGTTCAGGTTGTCCCTGTGCCTGTCTCTCTGGTGCATTCCATTTCTACCGGTGTAAATTGGCTGCAGTTAGCCACAGTGAGGGACTTCCTTCTCCATTATAGAGGAGCCAGACACAGAATGAGCTCTCTCTTCTGAAAGGGGCCAGTAGGCAGTTAGGAATCACTGGGCTCATATTTATGGATTCATCTGAAAACTTGAAGCTCAGGCTTCATTCATCTGTGTACTGTAAGCACCTCAACACTGAGCTATTAGAACCGGTCCAATGTACTGTGACAGTCTGACCACTTTGCATGGTCAACCTAATAAGCAGTTCTAGGCTCTCGTCGGAACCATGTCTTCTGGGTCAAACCATTACCACTACATCTAAACCATTGAACAGTACCTGTGATCCGATACGGGCAGACGTCCCATCATGTTCTACATTCATCCTGTCAGCGTTTCATGTGACCAGGCTGTTGGTTGATACTCTCTGTTTATCTGAATAAACTAGCTGCTGAAGGTCATGTTGTTAACAACAAACAGGGAAGCTTTAGGTCAGGAGGTCTACAGTGTTGCTGTGTAAGTTAAAATGGAGTGCCTGATGATATCTTAAAGTACTGCTCTCTCCACCAGGTGCCTATGGAGTGGTCCTGAAGTGCAGACACAAGGTAAGATCTTTCATATAATCACATCAACTATCCTTTTCTGAGACCCATCATTACCACTTCTAAACACTGATGTAGGTAATTAACCTGAACCAAACAGAATATACCAAAATACAGGATGTTTGATTGTTTTAGGCAAGATGGTATTGTATAGGAACAGCAGGGTCGGGTTCAGACTGTGCAGCCCTACATGAGCTAGTAGTTAGTAGACCGCAGGGTCAGACTGTGTAGCCCTACATGAGCTAGTACTTAGTAGACAGCAGGGTCAGACTGTGTAGCCCTACATGAGCTAGTAGTTAGTAGACAGCAGGGTCGGGGTCAGACTGTGTAGTCCTACATGAGCTAGTAGTTAGTAGACAGTAGGGTCAGACTGTGTAGCCCTACATGAGCTAGTAGTTAGAAGACAGCAGGGTCAGACTGTGTAGCCCTACATGAACTAGTAGTTAGTAGACAGCAGGATCAGACTGTGTAGCCCTACATGAGCTAGTAGTTAGTAGACAGCAGGGTCAGACTGTGTAGTCCTACATGAGCTAGTAGTTAGTAGACAGCAGGGTCAGACTGTGTAGCCCTACATGAACTAGTAGTTAGTAGACAGCAGGGTCGGGGTCAGACTGTGTAGCCCTACATGAGCTAGTAGTTAGTAGACAGCAGGGTCAGACTGTGTAGCCCTACATGAGCTAGTAGTTAGTAGACAGCAGGGTCAGACTGTGTAGCCCAACATGAACTAGTAGTTAGTAGACAGCAGGGTCAGACTGTGTAGCCCTACATGAGCTAGTAGTTAGTAGACAGCAGGGTCAGACTGTGTAGCCCTGCATGAGCTAGTAGTTAGTAGACAGCAGAGTCAGACTGTATCCCTACATGAGCTAGTAGTTAGTAGACAGCAGGGTCAGACTGTGTAGCCCTACATGAGCTAGTAGTTCGTAGACAGCAGGGTCAGACTGTGTAGCACTACATTAACTAGTAGTTAGTAGACAGCAGGGTCAGACTCTGTAGCCCTACGTGAGCTAGTAGTTAGTAGACAGCAGGGTCAGACTGTCTAGCTCTACATGAACTAGTAGTTGGTAGACAGCAGGATCAGACTGTGTAGCCCTGCATGAGCTAGTAGTTAGTAGACAGCAGAGTCAGACTGTGTATCCCTACATGAGCTAGTAGTTAGTAGACAGCAGGGTCAGACTGTGTAGCTCTACATGAACCAGTAGTTAGTAGACAGCAGGATCAGACTGTGTAGCCCTACATGAGCTAGTAGTTAGTAGACAGCAGGGTCAGACTGTGTAGCCCTACATGAGCTAGTAGTTCGTAGACAGCAGGGTCAGACTGTGTAGCATGACATGAACTAGTAGTTAGTAGACAGCAGGGTCAGACTCTGTAGCCCTACGTGAGCTAGTAGTTAGTAGACAGCAGGGTCAGACTGTGTAGCTCTACATGAACTAGTAGTTAGTAGACAGCAGGATCAGACTGTGTAGCCCTTCATGAGCTAGTAGTTAGTAGACAGCAGGGTCAGACTGTGTAGCCCTACATGAGCTAATAGTTAGTAGACAGCAGGGTCAGACTGTGTAGCCCCACATGAGCTAGTAGTTAGTAGACAGCAGGATCAGGGTCAGACTGTGTAGTCCTACATGAGCTAGTAGTTAGTAGACAGCAGGGTCAGACTGTGTTGCCCTACATGCGCTAGTAGTTAGTAGACAGCAGGGTCAGACTGTGTAGCCCTACATGAGCTAGTAGTTAGTAGACAGCAGGGTCAGACTGTGTAGCCCTACATGAGCTAGTAGTTAGTAGACAGCAGGATCGGGGTCAAATCAAATCAAATTTATTTATATAGCCCTTCGTACATCAGCTGATATCTCAAAGTGCTGTACAGAAACCCAGCCTAAAACCCCAAACAGCAAGCAATGCAGGTGTAGAAGCACGGTGGCTAGGAAAAACTCCCTAGAAAGGTCAGACTGTGTAGTCCTACATGAGCTAGTAGTTAGTAGACAGCAGGGTCAGACTGTGTAGCCCTACATGAGCTAGTAGTTAGTAGACAGCAGGGTCAGACTGTGTAGCTCTGCATGAGCTAGTAGTTAGTAGACAGCAGGATCAGACTGTGTAGCCCTACATGGGCTAGTAGTTAGTAGACAGCAGGGTCGGGGTCAGACTGTGTAGCCCTACATGAGCAAGTAGTTAGTAGACCGCAGGATCAGACTGTGTAGCCCAACATGAGCTAGTAGTTAGTAGGCAGCAGGGTCAGACTGTCTAGCCCTACATGAGCTAGTAGTTAGTAGACAGCAGGGTCAGACTGTGTAGCTCTACATGAGCTAGTAGTTAGTAGACAGCAGGGTCAGACTGTGTAGCCCTACATGAGCTAGTAGTTAGTAGACAGCAGGGTCAGACTGTGTAGCCCTACATGAGCTAGTAGTTAGTAGACAGCAGGGTCGGGGTCAGACTGTGTAGTCCTACATGAGCTAGTAGTTAGTAGACAGTAGGGTCAGACTGTGTAGCCCTACATGAGCTAGTAGTTAGAAGACAGCAGGGTCAGACTGTGTAGCCCTACATGAACTAGTAGTTAGTAGACAGCAGGATCAGACTGTGTAGCCCTTCATGAGCTAGTAGTTAGTAGACAGCAGGGTCAGACTGTGTAGTCCTACATGAGCTAGTAGTTAGTAGACAGCAGGGTCAGACTGTGTAGCCCTACATGAACTAGTAGTTAGTAGACAGCAGGGTCGGGGTCAGACTGTGTAGCCCTACATGAGCTAGTAGTTAGTAGACAGCAGGGTCAGACTGTGTAGCCCTACATGAGCTAGTAGTTAGTAGACAGCAGGGTCAGACTGTGTAGCCCAACATGAACTAGTAGTTAGTAGACAGCAGGGTCAGACTGTGTAGCCCTACATGAGCTAGTAGTTAGTAGACAGCAGGGTCAGACTGTGTAGCCCTACATGAGCTAGTAGTTAGTAGACAGCAGGATCGGGGTCAAATCAAATCAAATTTATTTATATAGCCCTTCGTACATCAGCTGATATCTCAAAGTGCTGTACAGAAACCCAGCCTAAAACCCCAAACAGCAAGCAATGCAGGTGTAGAAGCACGGTGGCTAGGAAAAACTCCCTAGAAAGGTCAGACTGTGTAGTCCTACATGAGCTAGTAGTTAGTAGACAGCAGGGTCAGACTGTGTAGCCCTACATGAGCTAGTAGTTAGTAGACAGCAGGGTCAGACTGTGTAGCTCTGCATGAGCTAGTAGTTAGTAGACAGCAGGATCAGACTGTGTAGCCCTACATGGGCTAGTAGTTAGTAGACAGCAGGGTCGGGGTCAGACTGTGTAGCCCTACATGAGCAAGTAGTTAGTAGACCGCAGGATCAGACTGTGTAGCCCAACATGAGCTAGTAGTTAGTAGGCAGCAGGGTCAGACTGTCTAGCCCTACATGAGCTAGTAGTTAGTAGACAGCAGGGTCAGACTGTGTAGCTCTACATGAGCTAGTAGTTAGTAGACAGCAGGGTCAGACTGTGTAGCCCTACATGAGCTAGTAGTTAGTAGACAGCAGGGTCAGACTGTGTAGCCCTACATGAGCTAGTAGTTAGTAGACAGCAGGGTCGGGGTCAGACTGTGTAGTCCTACATGAGCTAGTAGTTAGTAGACAGTAGGGTCAGACTGTGTAGCCCTACATGAGCTAGTAGTTAGAAGACAGCAGGGTCAGACTGTGTAGCCCTACATGAACTAGTAGTTAGTAGACAGCAGGATCAGACTGTGTAGCCCTTCATGAGCTAGTAGTTAGTAGACAGCAGGGTCAGACTGTGTAGTCCTACATGAGCTAGTAGTTAGTAGACAGCAGGGTCAGACTGTGTAGCCCTACATGAACTAGTAGTTAGTAGACAGCAGGGTCGGGGTCAGACTGTGTAGCCCTACATGAGCTAGTAGTTAGTAGACAGCAGGGTCAGACTGTGTAGCCCTACATGAGCTAGTAGTTAGTAGACAGCAGGGTCAGACTGTGTAGCCCAACATGAATTAGTAGTTAGTAGACAGCAGGGTCAGACTGTGTAGCCCTACATGAGCTAGTAGTTAGTAGACAGCAGGGTCAGACTGTGTAGCCCTACGTGAGCTAGTAGTTAGTAGACAGCAGGGTCAGACTGTGTAGCTCTACGTGAACCAGTAATTAGTAGACAGCAGGATCAGATTGTGTAGCCCTACATGAGCTAGTAGTTAGTAGACAGCAGGGTCAGACTGTGTAGCCCTGCATGAGCTAGTAGTTAGTAGACAGCAGAGTCAGACTGTGTATCCCTACATGATCTAGTAGTTAGTAGACAGCAGGGTCAGACTGTGTAGCCCTACATGAGCTAGTAGTTAGTAGACAGCAGGGTCAGACTGTGTAGCTCTACATGAACTAGTAGTTAGTAGACAGCAGGATCAGACTGTGTAGCCCTTCATGAGCTAGTAGTTAGTAGACAGCAGGGTCAGACTGTGTAGCCCTACATGAGCTAATAGTTAGTAGACAGCAGGGTCAGACTGTGTAGCCCCACATGAGCTAGTAGTTAGTAGACAGCAGGATCGGGGTCAGACTGTGTAGTCCTACATGAGCTAGTAGTTAGTAGACAGCAGGGTCAGACTGTGTTGCCCTACATGCGCTAGTAGTTAGTAGACAGCAGGGTCAGACTGTGTAGCCCTACATGAGCTAGTAGTTAGTAGACAGCAGGGTCAGACTGTGTAGCCCTACATGAGCTAGTAGTTAGTAGACAGCAGGATCGGGGTCAAATCAAATCAAATTTATTTATATAGCCCTTCGTACATCAGCTGATATCTCAAAGTGCTGTACAGAAACCCAGCCTAAAACCCCAAACAGCAAGCAATGCAGGTGTAGAAGCACGGTGGCTAGGAAAAACTCCCTAGAAAGGTCAGACTGTGTAGTCCTACATGAGCTAGTAGTTAGTAGACAGCAGGGTCAGACTGTGTAGCCCTACATGCGCTAGTAGTTAGTAGGCTGCAGGGTCAGACTGTGTAGCCCTACATGAGCTAGTAGTTAGTAGACAGCAGGGTCAGACTGTGTAGCTCTGCATGAGCTAGTAGTTAGTAGACAGCAGGATCAGACTGTGTAGCCCTACATGGGCTAGTAGTTAGTAGACAGCAGGGTCGGGGTCAGACTGTGTAGCCCTACATGAGCAAGTAGTTAGTAGACCGCAGGATCAGACTGTGTAGCCCAACATGAGCTAGTAGTTAGTAGGCAGCAGGGTCAGACTGTCTAGCCCTACATGAGCTAGTAGTTAGTAGACAGCAGGGTCAGACTGTGTAGCTCTACATGAGCTAGTAGTTAGTAGACAGCAGGGTCAGACTGTGTAGCCCTACATGAGCTAGTAGTTAGTAGACATTAAGGTCAGAATGTGTAGCCCTACATGAGCTAGTAGTTAGTAGACAGCAGGGGCAGACTGTGTAGCCCTACATGAGCTAGTAGTTAGTAGACAGCAGGGTCAGACTGTGTAGCCCTACATAAGCTAGTAGTTAGTAGACAGCAGGGTCAGACTGTGTAGCTCTGCATGAGCTAGTAGTTTGTAGACAGCAGGGTCAGACTGTGTAGCCCTACATGAGCTAGTAGTTGGTAGACTGCAGGATCAGACTGTGTAGCCCTACATGAGCTAGTAGTTAGTAGACAGCAGGGTCAGACTGTGTAGCCCTACATGAGCTAATAGTTAGTAGACAGCAGGGTCAGACTGTGTAGCCCTACATGAGCTAGTAGTTAGTAGACAGCAGGGTCAGACTGTGTAGCCCTACATTAACTAGTAGTTAGTAGACAGCAGGGTCAGACTGTGTAGCCCTACATGAGCTAGTAGTTAGTAGACAGCAGTGTCGGGGTCAGGCTGTGTAGCCCTACATGAGCTAGTAGTTAGTAGACAGCAGGGTCAGACTGTGTAGCCCTACATGAGCTAGTAGTTAGTAGACTTTAAGGTCAGACTGTGTAGCCCTACATGAGCTAGTAGTTAGTAGACAGCAGGGTCAGACTGTGTAGCCCTACATGAGCTAGTAGTTAGTAGACAGCAGGGTCAGACTGTGTAGCCCTACATGAGCTAGTAGTTAGTAGACAGCAGGGTCAGACTGTGTAGCCCAACATGAACTAGTAGTTAGTAGACAGCAGGATCAGACTGTGTAGCCCTTCATGAGCTAGTAGTTAGTAGACAGCAGGGTCAGACTGTGTAGTCCTACATGAGCTAGTAGTTAGTAGACAGCAGGGTCAGACTGTGTAGCCCTACATGAACTAGTAGTTAGTAGACAGCAGGGTCGGGGTCAGACTGTGTAGCCCTACATGAGCTAGTAGTTAGTAGACAGCAGGGTCAGACTGTGTAGCCCTACATGAGCTAGTAGTTAGTAGACAGCAGGGTCAGACTGTGTAGCCCAACATGAACTAGTAGTTAGTAGACAGCAGGGTCAGACTGTGTAGCCCTACATGAGCTAGTAGTTAGTAGACAGCAGGGTCAGACTGTGTAGCCCTACATGAGCTAGTAGTTAGTAGACAGCAGGATCGGGGTCAAATCAAATCAAATTTATTTATATAGCCCTTCGTACATCAGCTGATATCTCAAAGTGCTGTACAGAAACCCAGCCTAAAACCCCAAACAGCAAGCAATGCAGGTGTAGAAGCACGGTGGCTAGGAAAAACTCCCTAGAAAGGTCAGACTGTGTAGTCCTACATGAGCTAGTAGTTAGTAGACAGCAGGGTCAGACTGTGTAGCCCTACATGAGCTAGTAGTTAGTAGACAGCAGGGTCAGACTGTGTAGCTCTGCATGAGCTAGTAGTTAGTAGACAGCAGGATCAGACTGTGTAGCCCTACATGGGCTAGTAGTTAGTAGACAGCAGGGTCGGGGTCAGACTGTGTAGCCCTACATGAGCAAGTAGTTAGTAGACCGCAGGATCAGACTGTGTAGCCCAACATGAGCTAGTAGTTAGTAGGCAGCAGGGTCAGACTGTCTAGCCCTACATGAGCTAGTAGTTAGTAGACAGCAGGGTCAGACTGTGTAGCTCTACATGAGCTAGTAGTTAGTAGACAGCAGGGTCAGACTGTGTAGCCCTACATGAGCTAGTAGTTAGTAGACAGCAGGGTCAGACTGTGTAGCCCTACATGAGCTAGTAGTTAGTAGACAGCAGGGTCGGGGTCAGACTGTGTAGTCCTACATGAGCTAGTAGTTAGTAGACAGTAGGGTCAGACTGTGTAGCCCTACATGAGCTAGTAGTTAGAAGACAGCAGGGTCAGACTGTGTAGCCCTACATGAACTAGTAGTTAGTAGACAGCAGGATCAGACTGTGTAGCCCTTCATGAGCTAGTAGTTAGTAGACAGCAGGGTCAGACTGTGTAGTCCTACATGAGCTAGTAGTTAGTAGACAGCAGGGTCAGACTGTGTAGCCCTACATGAACTAGTAGTTAGTAGACAGCAGGGTCGGGGTCAGACTGTGTAGCCCTACATGAGCTAGTAGTTAGTAGACAGCAGGGTCAGACTGTGTAGCCCTACATGAGCTAGTAGTTAGTAGACAGCAGGGTCAGACTGTGTAGCCCAACATGAATTAGTAGTTAGTAGACAGCAGGGTCAGACTGTGTAGCCCTACATGAGCTAGTAGTTAGTAGACAGCAGGGTCAGACTGTGTAGCCCTACGTGAGCTAGTAGTTAGTAGACAGCAGGGTCAGACTGTGTAGCTCTACGTGAACCAGTAATTAGTAGACAGCAGGATCAGATTGTGTAGCCCTACATGAGCTAGTAGTTAGTAGACAGCAGGGTCAGACTGTGTAGCCCTGCATGAGCTAGTAGTTAGTAGACAGCAGAGTCAGACTGTGTATCCCTACATGATCTAGTAGTTAGTAGACAGCAGGGTCAGACTGTGTAGCCCTACATGAGCTAGTAGTTAGTAGACAGCAGGGTCAGACTGTGTAGCTCTACATGAACTAGTAGTTAGTAGACAGCAGGATCAGACTGTGTAGCCCTTCATGAGCTAGTAGTTAGTAGACAGCAGGGTCAGACTGTGTAGCCCTACATGAGCTAATAGTTAGTAGACAGCAGGGTCAGACTGTGTAGCCCCACATGAGCTAGTAGTTAGTAGACAGCAGGATCGGGGTCAGACTGTGTAGTCCTACATGAGCTAGTAGTTAGTAGACAGCAGGGTCAGACTGTGTTGCCCTACATGCGCTAGTAGTTAGTAGACAGCAGGGTCAGACTGTGTAGCCCTACATGAGCTAGTAGTTAGTAGACAGCAGGGTCAGACTGTGTAGCCCTACATGAGCTAGTAGTTAGTAGACAGCAGGATCGGGGTCAAATCAAATCAAATTTATTTATATAGCCCTTCGTACATCAGCTGATATCTCAAAGTGCTGTACAGAAACCCAGCCTAAAACCCCAAACAGCAAGCAATGCAGGTGTAGAAGCACGGTGGCTAGGAAAAACTCCCTAGAAAGGTCAGACTGTGTAGTCCTACATGAGCTAGTAGTTAGTAGACAGCAGGGTCAGACTGTGTAGCCCTACATGCGCTAGTAGTT
The DNA here is from genome assembly GCF_002021735.2 of Oncorhynchus kisutch. Lineage (NCBI taxonomy): Eukaryota > Metazoa > Chordata > Actinopteri > Salmoniformes > Salmonidae > Oncorhynchus > Oncorhynchus kisutch. Next base: position 420,295 of record NC_034177.2, on the reverse strand, counting down.
AGTAGGCTGCAGGGTCAGACTGTGTAGCCCTACATGAGCTAGTAGTTAGTAGACAGCAGGGTCAGACTGTGTAGCTCTGCATGAGCTAGTAGTTAGTAGACAGCAGGATCAGACTGTGTAGCCCTACATGGGCTAGTAGTTAGTAGACAGCAGGGTCGGGGTCAGACTGTGTAGCCCTACATGAGCAAGTAGTTAGTAGACCGCAGGATCAGACTGTGTAGCCCAACATGAGCTAGTAGTTAGTAGGCAGCAGGGTCAGACTGTCTAGCCCTACATGAGCTAGTAGTTAGTAGACAGCAGGGTCAGACTGTGTAGCTCTACATGAGCTAGTAGTTAGTAGACAGCAGGGTCAGACTGTGTAGCCCTACATGAGCTAGTAGTTAGTAGACATTAAGGTCAGAATGTGTAGCCCTACATGAGCTAGTAGTTAGTAGACAGCAGGGGCAGACTGTGTAGCCCTACATGAGCTAGTAGTTAGTAGACAGCAGGGTCAGACTGTGTAGCCCTACATAAGCTAGTAGTTAGTAGACAGCAGGGTCAGACTGTGTAGCTCTGCATGAGCTAGTAGTTTGTAGACAGCAGGGTCAGACTGTGTAGCCCTACATGAGCTAGTAGTTGGTAGACTGCAGGATCAGACTGTGTAGCCCTACATGAGCTAGTAGTTAGTAGACAGCAGGGTCAGACTGTGTAGCCCTACATGAGCTAATAGTTAGTAGACAGCAGGGTCAGACTGTGTAGCCCTACATGAGCTAGTAGTTAGTAGACAGCAGGGTCAGACTGTGTAGCCCTACATTAACTAGTAGTTAGTAGACAGCAGGGTCAGACTGTGTAGCCCTACATGAGCTAGTAGTTAGTAGACAGCAGTGTCGGGGTCAGGCTGTGTAGCCCTACATGAGCTAGTAGTTAGTAGACAGCAGGGTCAGACTGTGTAGCCCTACATGAGCTAGTAGTTAGTAGACTTTAAGGTCAGACTGTGTAGCCCTACATGAGCTAGTAGTTAGTAGACAGCAGGGTCAGACTGTGTAGCCCTACATGAGCTAGTAGTTAGTAGACAGCAGGGTCAGACTGTGTAGCCCTACATGAGCTAGTAGTTAGTAGACAGCAGGGTCAGACTGTGTAGCCCAACATGAACTAGTAGTTAGTAGACAGCAGGGTCAGACTGTGTAGCCCTACATGAGCTAGTAGTTAGTAGACAGCAGGGTCAGACTGCGTAGCCCTGCATGAGCTAGTAGTTAGTAGACAGCAGAGTCAGACTGTATCCCTACATGAGCTAGTAGTTAGTAGACAGCAGGGTCAGACTGTGTAGCCCTACATGAGCTAGTAGTTCGTAGACAGCAGGGTCAGACTGTGTAGCACTACATGAACTAGTAGTTAGTAGACAGCAGTGTCAGACTCTGTAGCCCTACGTGAGCTAGTAGTTAGTAGACAGCAGGGTCAGACTGTCTAGCTCTACATGAACTAGTAGTTGGTAGACAGCAGGATCAGACTGTGTAGCCCTGCATGAGCTAGTAGTTAGTAGACAGCACAGTCAGACTGCTTCCCAGACTAGTAGTTATCAGCCAGGGTCAGACTGTTGTAAGCCCCTACATGAGCTAGTAAGTTCGTAGACCAGGGCAGGGTCAGACTGTGTAAGCACTATCGTGAACTAGTAGTTAGTAGACAGCAGGGTCAGACTGTGTAGCTCTACGTTGAGCTAGTAGTAGTAGACAAGCAGGGTCAGACTGGTGTAGCTCTACATGAGCTAGTAGTTAGTTAGGAACAGCAGGGTCAGGACTGTGTTAGCCCCTGCAATGAAGTGAGTAGTTAGTTAGACAGGCAGGGTCAGACTGTGTAGCTCCCTTACATGGAGCTAGTAGTTAGTAGACAGCAGGGGTCAGACTGTGTAGCCCTACATGAGCTAGTAGTTAGTAGACAGCAGGGGGTCAGACTGTGTAGTCACTACATGAGTAGTAGTTAGATAGGACGAGGCAGGGTCAGAACTGTGTTGCCCTACGTGAGCTTAGTAGTTAGTAGACAGCAAGGTCAGACTGTGTAGCTCTACATGAAGCTAGTAGTTAGGGAGACAAGCAGGGTCAGACTGTGTAGCCCTACATGAGCTAGTAGTTAGTAGGCACTGCAGGTCAGACCTGTGTATCCCTACATGAGCTGTAGTTAGTAGACAGCAGGGTCGACTGTGTATCTCTTCATGAGCTGTAGTTAGTAGACATCAGGATCGACTGGTAGCCTCTACATGGGCATAAGTTAGTATACAGCCGGTCGGGGTCAGAATGTGTAGCCCTACATGATGCAAGTAAGTTATAGACCGCATGGATCAGACTGTGTAAGCCCAACATGAGCAGTAGTTAGTAGGCCAGCAGGGTCAGACCTGTCTAGCCCTACATGAGCTTAGTTAGTAGACACAGGGTCAGACTGTGAGCTCTAGCTGAGCTAGGTAGTTAGTAGACGCAGGGTCGACTGTTGTAGCCCCTAACATGACCTAGTAGTTAGTAGACATTAAGGTCAGATGTGTAGCTATGCATTGCTAGTAGTTTGTAGACATTGCAGGTCATACTGTTGTAGCCCTACGAGCTAGTAGTTGGTAGACTGCAGATCAGCCTGTGTACCCTACATGAGCTAGTAGTTAGTAACAGCAGAGTCAGAACTGTGTATCCCTTACATGAGCTGTAGTTAGTAGACATCAGGGTCAGACTGTGTAGCCCTACATGAGCTATGTAGTTAGTAGACAGCAGGGGTCAGACTGTGTAGCCCTACATGAGCTAGTAGTTAGTAGACAGCAGGTCAGACTGTGTAGCCCTGCATGAGCTAGTAGTTAGTAGACAGCAGGAGTCAGACTGTGTAGCCCTACATGAGCTAGTAGTTAAGTAGACAGCAGGGTCGGGGTCAGACTGTGTAGCCCTTACATGAGGCTAGTAGTTAGTAGACGGCAGGGTCCAGACCCTGTGTAGCCGCAACTGAGCTAGTAGTTAGTACAGGTCAGATCGGGGTCAAGACTGTGTAGTCCTACATGAGCTAGTAGTTAAGTAGACAGCAGGGTCAAGACTGTGGTAGCCCTACATGAGGCTAGTAGTTAGTAGACAGCAGGGTCAGACTGTGTAAGCCCTACATGAAGCTAGTAGTTAGTAGACATTAAGGTCAGAATGTTGTAGGCCCCTACATGAGCTAGTAGTTGTAGAACAGTAAGGGTCCAGACAGTGTAGCCCTTACATGAGCTAGTAGTTAGGAAGAGCAGCAGGATCAGACTGTGTAGCCCTACATGAGCTAGTAGTTAGTAGACAGCAGGGTCAGACTGTGTATCCCTACATGAGCTAGTAGTTTAGTAGACAGCAGGGATCAGACTGTGTAGCCTACATGAGCTAGTAGTTAGTAGCAGCAGGGTCAGACCTGTGTAGCCCTACATGAGCTAGTAGTTAGTAGACAGCAGAAGGTCAGACTGTGTAGCCCTACATGAGCTAGTAGTTAGTAGACAGCAGGGTCAGACTGTGTAGCCCTACATGAGCTAGTAGTTCGTAGACAGGCAGGGTCAGACTGTGTAGCACTCCATGAACTAGTAGTTAGTAGTACAGCAAGGGTCAGACTCTGTAGCCCTACGTGAGCTAGTAGTTAGTAGACAGCAGGGTCAGACTGTGTAGCTCCTACATGAGCTAGTAGTTAGTAGACAGCAGGGTCAGACTGTGTAGCCCTACATGAGCTAGTAGTTAGTAGACAGCAGGGTCAGACTGTGTAGCCCTACATGAGCTAGTAGTTAGTAGACAGCAGGGTCAGACTGTGTAGCCCCACATGAAGCTAGTAGTTAGTAGACCAACGCAGGGTCAGACTGTGTAGCCCTACATGAGCTAGTAGTTAGTAGACAGCAGGGTCAGACTGTGTAGCCCTACATGAGCTAGTAGTTAGTAGACAGCAGGGTCAGACTGTGTAGCCCTACATGAGCTAGTAGTTAGTAGACAGCAGGGTCAGACTGTGTAGCCCTACATGAGCTAGTAGTTAGTAGACAGCAGGGTCAGACTGTGTAGCCCTACATGAGCTAGTAGTTAGTAGACAGCAGGGTCAGACTGTGTAGCCCTACATGAGCTAGTAGTTAGTAGACAGCAGGGTCAGACTGTGTAGCCCTACATGAGCTAGTAGTTAGTAGACAGCAGGGTCAGACTGTGTAGCCCTACATGAGCTAGTAGTTAGTAGACAGCAGGGTCAGACTGTGTAGCCCTACATGAGCTAGTAGTTAGTAGACAGCAGGGTCAGACTGTGTAGCCCTACATGAGCTAGTAGTTAGTAGACAGCAGGGTCAGACTGTGTAGCCCTACATGAGCTAGTAGTTAGTAGACAGCAGGGTCAGACTGTGTAGCCCTACATGAGCTAGTAGTTAGTAGACAGCAGGGTCAGACTGTGTAGCCCTACATGAGCTAGTAGTTAGTAGACAGCAGGGTCAGACTGTGTAGCCCTACATGAGCTAGTAGTTAGTAGACAGCAGGGTCAGACTGTGTAGCCCTACATGAGCTAGTAGTTAGTAGACAGCAGGTCAGACTGTTGTAGCCCTACATGAGCTAGTAGTTAGTAGACAGCAGGTCAGACTGTGTAGCCCTACATGAGCTAGTAGTTAGTAGACAGCAGGGTCAGACTGTGTAGCCCTACATGAGCTAGTAGTTAGTAGACAGCAGGGTCCAGACTGTGTAGTCCCTACATGAGCTAGTAGTTAGTAGACAGCAGGGTCAGACTGTGTAGCCCTACATGAGCTAGTAGTTAGTAGACAGCAGGGTCAGACTGTGTAGCCCTACATGAGCTAGTAGTTAGTAGACAGCAGGGTCAGACTGTGTAGCCCTACATGAGCTAGTAGTTAGTAGACAGCAGGGTCAGACTGTGTAGCCCTACATGAACTAGTAGTTAGTAGACAGGCAGGGTCAGACTGTGTAGCCCTACATGAGCTAGTAGTTAGTAGACAGCAGGGGGTCAGACTGTGTAGCCCTACATGAGCTAGTAGTTAGTAGACAGCAGGGTCAACTGGTGTAGCCCTACATGAGCTAGTAGTTAGTAGACAGCAGGGTCAGACTGTGTAGCCCTACATGAGCTAGTAGTTAGTAGACAGCAGGGTCAGACTGTGTAGCCCTACATGAGCTAGTAGTTAGTAGACAGCAGGGTCAGACTGTGTAGCCCCTACATGAGCTAGTAGTTAGTAGACAGCAGGGTCAGACTGTGTAGCCCTACATGAGCTAGTAGTTAGTAGACAGCAGGTCAGACTGTGTAGCCCTACATGAGCTAGTAGTTAGTAGACAGCAGGGTCAGACTGTGTAGCCCTACATGACTAGTATTAGTAGACAGCAGGTCAGACTGTGTAGCCCTACATGAGCTAGTAGTTAGTAGACAGCAGGGTCAGACTGTGTAGCCCTACATGACTAGTAGTTCGTAGACAAGCAGGGTCAGACTGTGTAGCCTACATGATCTAGTAGTTAGTAGACAGCAGGGTCAGACTGTGTAGCCCTACATGAGCTAGTAGTTAGTAGACAGCAGGGTCAGACTGTGTAGCCCTACATGAGCTAGTAGTTAGTAGACAGCAGGGTCAGACTGTGTAGCCCTACATGAGCTAGTAGTTAGTAGACAGCAGGGTCAGACTGTGTAGCCCTACATGAGCTAGTAGTTAGTAGACAGCAGGGTCAGACTGTGTAGCCCTACATGAGCTAGTAGTTAGTAGACAGCAGGGTCAGACTGTGTAGCCCTACATGAGCTAGTAGTTAGTAGACAGCAGGTCAGACTGTGTAGCCCTACATGAGCTAGTAGTTAGTAGACAGCAGGGTCAGACTGTGTAGCCCTACATGAGCTAGTAGTTAGTAGACAGCAGGGTCAGACTGTGTAGCCCTACATGAGCTAGTAGTTAGTAGACAGCAGGGGTCAGACTGTGTAGCCCTACATGAGCTAGTAGTTAGTAGACAGCAGGGTCAGACTGTGTAGCCTAATGAGCTAGTAGTTAGTAGACAGCAGGGTCAGACTGTGTAGCCCTACATGAGCTAGTAGTTAGTAGACAGCAGGGTCAGACTGTGTAGCCCTACATGAGCTAGTAGTTAGTAGACAGCAGGGTCAGACGTGTAGCCTACATGAGCTAGTAGTTAGTAGACAGCAGGGTCAGACTGTGTAGCCCTAACATGAGCTAGTAGTTAGTAGACAGCAGGATCGGGGTCCAGACTGTGTAGCCCTACATGAGCTAGTAGTTAGTAGACAGCAGGGTCAGACTGTGTAGCCCTACATGAGCTAGTAGTTAGTAGACAGCAGGGTCAGACTGTGTAGCCCTACATGAGCTAGTAGTAGTAGACAGCAGGTCGGGGTCAGACTGTGTAGCCTACATGAGCTAGTAGTTAGTAGACAGCAGGGTCAGACTGTGTAGCCCACATGAGCTAGTAGTTAGTAGGCAGCAGGGTCAGACTGTGTAGCCCTACATGAGCTAGTAGTTAGTAGACAGTAGCGTCAGACTGTGTAGCCCTAGCATGAGCTAGTAGTTAGTAGACAGCAGGTCAGACTGTGTAGCCCTACAGAGCTAGGAGTTAGTAGACAGCAGGGCGGGTCAGACTGTGTAGCCCTACATGAGCTAAGTAGTTAGTAGACAGCAGGGTCAGACTGTGTAGCCCTACATGAGCTAGTAGTTAGTAGACAGCAGGGTCAGACTGTGTAGCCCTACATGAGCTAGTAGTTAGTAGACAGCAGGGTCAGACTGTGTAGCCCTACATGAGCTAGTAGTTAGTAGACAGCAGGGTCAGACTGTGTAGCCCTACATGAGCTAGTAGTTAGTAGACAGCAGGGTCAGACTGTGTAGCCCTACATGAGCTAGTAGTTAGTAGACAGCAGGGTCAGACTGTGTAGCCCTACATGAGCTAGTAGTTAGTAGACAGCAGGGTCAGACTGTGTAGCCCTACATGAGCTAGTAGTTAGTAGACAGCAGGGTCAGACTGTGTAGCCCTACATGAGCTAGTAGTTAGTAGACAGCAGGGTCAGACTGTGTAGCCCTACATGAGCTAGTAGTTAGTAGACAGCAGGGTCAGACTGTGTAGCCCTACATGAGCTAGTAGTTAGTAGACAGCAGGGTCAGACTGTGTAGCCCTACATGAGCTAGTAGTTAGTAGACAGCAGGGTCAGACTGTGTAGCCCTACATGAGCTAGTAGTTAGTAGACAGCAGGGTCAGACTGTGTAGCCCTACATGAGCTAGTAGTTAGTAGACAGCAGGGTCAGACTGTGTAGCCCTACATGAGCTAGTAGTTAGTAGACAGCAGGGTCAGACTGTGTAGCCCTACATGAGCTAGTAGTTAGTAGACAGCAGGGTCAGACTGTGTAGCCCTACATGAGCTAGTAGTTAGTAGACAGCAGGGTCAGACTGTGTAGCCCTACATGAGCTAGTAGTTAGTAGACAGCAGGGTCAGACTGTGTAGCCCTACATGAGCTAGTAGTTAGTAGACAGCAGGGTCAGACTGTGTAGCCCTACATGAGCTAGTAGTTAGTAGACAGCAGGGTCAGACTGTGTAGCCCTACATGAGCTAGTAGTTAGTAGACAGCAGGGTCAGACTGTGTAGCCCTACATGAGCTAGTAGTTAGTAGACAGCAGGGTCAGACTGTGTAGCCCTACATGAGCTAGTAGTTAGTAGACAGCAGGGTCAGACTGTGTAGCCCTACATGAGCTAGTAGTTAGTAGACAGCAGGGTCAGACTGTGTAGCCCTACATGAGCTAGTAGTTAGTAGACAGCAGGGTCAGACTGTGTAGCCCTACATGAGCTAGTAGTTAGTAGACAGCAGGGTCAGACTGTGTAGCCCTACATGAGCTAGTAGTTAGTAGACAGCAGGGTCAGACTGTGTAGCCCTACATGAGCTAGTAGTTAGTAGACAGCAGGGTCAGACTGTGTAGCCCTACATGAGCTAGTAGTTAGTAGACAGCAGGGTCAGACTGTGTAGCCCTACATGAGCTAGTAGTTAGTAGACAGCAGGGTCAGACTGTGTAGCCCTACATGAGCTAGTAGTTAGTAGACAGCAGGGTCAGACTGTGTAGCCCTACATGAGCTAGTAGTTAGTAGACAGCAGGGTCAGACTGTGTAGCCCTACATGAGCTAGTAGTTAGTAGACAGCAGGGTCAGACTGTGTAGCCCTACATGAGCTAGTAGTTAGTAGACAGCAGGGTCAGACTGTGTAGCCCTACATGAGCTAGTAGTTAGTAGACAGCAGGGTCAGACTGTGTAGCCCTACATGAGCTAGTAGTTAGTAGACAGCAGGGTCAGACTGTGTAGCCCTACATGAGCTAGTAGTTAGTAGACAGCAGGGTCAGACTGTGTAGCCCTACATGAGCTAGTAGTTAGTAGACAGCAGGGTCAGACTGTGTAGCCCTACATGAGCTAGTAGTTAGTAGACAGCAGGGTCAGACTGTGTAGCCCTACATGAGCTAGTAGTTAGTAGACAGCAGGGTCAGACTGTGTAGCCCTACATGAGCTAGTAGTTAGTAGACAGCAGGGTCAGACTGTGTAGCCCTACATGAGCTAGTAGTTAGTAGACAGCAGGGTCAGACTGTGTAGCCCTACATGAGCTAGTAGTTAGTAGACAGCAGGGTCAGACTGTGTAGCCCTACATGAGCTAGTAGTTAGTAGACAGCAGGGTCAGACTGTGTAGCCCTACATGAGCTAGTAGTTAGTAGACAGCAGGGTCAGACTGTGTAGCCCTACATGAGCTAGTAGTTAGTAGACAGCAGGGTCAGACTGTGTAGCCCTACATGAGCTAGTAGTTAGTAGACAGCAGGGTCAGACTGTGTAGCCCTACATGAGCTAGTAGTTAGTAGACAGCAGGGTCAGACTGTGTAGCCCTACATGAGCTAGTAGTTAGTAGACAGCAGGGTCAGACTGTGTAGCCCTACATGAGCTAGTAGTTAGTAGACAGCAGGGTCAGACTGTGTAGCCCTACATGAGCTAGTAGTTAGTAGACAGCAGGGTCAGACTGTGTAGCCCTACATGAGCTAGTAGTTAGTAGACAGCAGGGTCAGACTGTGTAGCCCTACATGAGCTAGTAGTTAGTAGACAGCAGGGTCAGACTGTGTAGCCCTACATGAGCTAGTAGTTAGTAGACAGCAGGGTCAGACTGTGTAGCCCTACATGAGCTAGTAGTTAGTAGACAGCAGGGTCAGACTGTGTAGCCCTACATGAGCTAGTAGTTAGTAGACAGCAGGGTCAGACTGTGTAGCCCTACATGAGCTAGTAGTTAGTAGACAGCAGGGTCAGACTGTGTAGCCCTACATGAGCTAGTAGTTAGTAGACAGCAGGGTCAGACTGTGTAGCCCTACATGAGCTAGTAGTTAGTAGACAGCAGGGTCAGACTGTGTAGCCCTACATGAGCTAGTAGTTAGTAGACAGCAGGGTCAGACTGTGTAGCCCTACATGAGCTAGTAGTTAGTAGACAGCAGGGTCAGACTGTGTAGCCCTACATGAGCTAGTAGTTAGTAGACAGCAGGGTCAGACTGTGTAGCCCTACATGAGCTAGTAGTTAGTAGACAGCAGGGTCAGACTGTGTAGCCCTACATGAGCTAGTAGTTAGTAGACAGCAGGGTCAGACTGTGTAGCCCTACATGAGCTAGTAGTTAGTAGACAGCAGGGTCAGACTGTGTAGCCCTACATGAGCTAGTAGTTAGTAGACAGCAGGGTCAGACTGTGTAGCCCTACATGAGCTAGTAGTTAGTAGACAGCAGGGTCAGACTGTGTAGCCCTACATGAGCTAGTAGTTAGTAGACAGCAGGGTCAGACTGTGTAGCCCTACATGAGCTAGTAGTTAGTAGACAGCAGGGTCAGACTGTGTAGCCCTACATGAGCTAGTAGTTAGTAGACAGCAGGGTCAGACTGTGTAGCCCTACATGAGCTAGTAGTTAGTAGACAGCAGGGTCAGACTGTGTAGCCCTACATGAGCTAGTAGTTAGTAGACAGCAGGGTCAGACTGTGTAGCCCTACATGAGCTAGTAGTTAGTAGACAGCAGGGTCAGACTGTGTAGCCCTACATGAGCTAGTAGTTAGTAGACAGCAGGGTCAGACTGTGTAGCCCTACATGAGCTAGTAGTTAGTAGACAGCAGGGTCAGACTGTGTAGCCCTACATGAGCTAGTAGTTAGTAGACAGCAGGGTCAGACTGTGTAGCCCTACATGAGCTAGTAGTTAGTAGACAGCAGGGTCAGACTGTGTAGCCCTACATGAGCTAGTAGTTAGTAGACAGCAGGGTCAGACTGTGTAGCCCTACATGAGCTAGTAGTTAGTAGACAGCAGGGTCAGACTGTGTAGCCCTACATGAGCTAGTAGTTAGTAGACAGCAGGGTCAGACTGTGTAGCCCTACATGAGCTAGTAGTTAGTAGACAGCAGGGTCAGACTGTGTAGCCCTACATGAGCTAGTAGTTAGTAGACAGCAGGGTCAGACTGTGTAGCCCTACATGAGCTAGTAGTTAGTAGACAGCAGGGTCAGACTGTGTAGCCCTACATGAGCTAGTAGTTAGTAGACAGCAGGGTCAGACTGTGTAGCCCTACATGAGCTAGTAGTTAGTAGACAGCAGGGTCAGACTGTGTAGCCCTACATGAGCTAGTAGTTAGTAGACAGCAGGGTCAGACTGTGTAGCCCTACATGAGCTAGTAGTTAGTAGACAGCAGGGTCAGACTGTGTAGCCCTACATGAGCTAGTAGTTAGTAGACAGCAGGGTCAGACTGTGTAGCCCTACATGAGCTAGTAGTTAGTAGACAGCAGGGTCAGACTGTGTAGCCCTACATGAGCTAGTAGTTAGTAGACAGCAGGATCAGACTGTGTAGCCCTACATGAGCTAGTAGTTAGTAGACAGCAGGGTCAGACTGTGTAGCCCTACATGAGCTAGTAGTTAGTAGACAGCAGGGTCAGACTGTGTAGCCCTACATGAGCTAGTAGTTAGTAGACAGCAGGGTCAGACTGTGTAGCCCTACATGAGCTAGTAGTTAGTAGACAGCAGGGTCAGACTGTGTAGCCCTACATGAGCTAGTAGTTAGTAGACAGCAGGGTCAGACTGTGTAGCCCTACATGAGCTAGTAGTTAGTAGACAGCAGGGTCAGACTGTGTAGCCCTACATGAGCTAGTAGTTAGTAGACAGCAGGGTCAGACTGTGTAGCCCTACATGAGCTAGTAGTTAGTAGACAGCAGGGTCAGACTGTGTAGCCCTACATGAGCTAGTAGTTAGTAGACAGCAGGATCGGGGTCAGACTGTGTAGCCCTACATGAGCTAGTAGTTAGTAGACAGCAGGGTCAGACTGTGTAGCCCTACATGAGCTAGTAGTTAGTAGACAGCAGGGTCAGACTGTGTAGCCCTACATGAGCTAGTAGTTAGTAGACAGCAGGGTCAGACTGTGTAGCCCTACATGAGCTAGTAGTTAGTAGACAGCAGGGTCAGACTGTGTAGCCCTACATGAGCTAGTAGTTAGTAGACAGCAGGGTCAGACTGTGTAGCCCTACATGAGCTAGTAGTTAGTAGACAGCAGGGTCAGACTGTGTAGCCCTACATGAGCTAGTAGTTAGTAGACAGCAGGGTCAGACTGTGTAGCCCTACATGAGCTAGTAGTTAGTAGACAGCAGGGTCAGACTGTGTAGCCCTACATGAGCTAGTAGTTAGTAGACAGCAGGGTCAGACTGTGTAGCCCTACATGAGCTAGTAGTTAGTAGACAGCAGGGTCAGACTGTGTAGCCCTACATGAGCTAGTAGTTAGTAGACAGCAGGGTCAGACTGTGTAGCCCTACATGAGCTAGTAGTTAGTAGACAGCAGGGTCAGACTGTGTAGCCCTACATGAGCTAGTAGTTAGTAGACAGCAGGGTCAGACTGTGTAGCCCTACATGAGCTAGTAGTTAGTAGACAGCAGGGTCAGACTGTGTAGCCCTACATGAGCTAGTAGTTAGTAGACAGCAGGGTCAGACTGTGTAGCCCTACATGAGCTAGTAGTTAGTAGACAGCAGGGTCAGACTGTGTAGCCCTACATGAGCTAGTAGTTAGTAGACAGCAGGGTCAGACTGTGTAGCCCTACATGAGCTAGTAGTTAGTAGACAGCAGGGTCAGACTGTGTAGCCCTACATGAGCTAGTAGTTAGTAGACAGCAGGGTCAGACTGTGTAGCCCTACATGAGCTAGTAGTTAGTAGACAGCAGGGTCAGACTGTGTAGCCCTACATGAGCTAGTAGTTAGTAGACAGCAGGGTCAGACTGTGTAGCCCTACATGAGCTAGTAGTTAGTAGACAGCAGGGTCAGACTGTGTAGCCCTACATGAGCTAGTAGTTAGTAGACAGCAGGGTCAGACTGTGTAGCCCTACATGAGCTAGTAGTTAGTAGACAGCAGGGTCAGACTGTGTAGCCCTACATGAGCTAGTAGTTAGTAGACAGCAGGGTCAGACTGTGTAGCCCTACATGAGCTAGTAGTTAGTAGACAGCAGGGTCAGACTGTGTAGCCCTACATGAGCTAGTAGTTAGTAGACAGCAGGGTCAGACTGTGTAGCCCTACATGAGGTAGTTAGTAGACAGCAGCAGGGTCAGACTGTGTAGCCCTACATGAGCTAGTAGTTAGTAGACAGCAGGGTCAGACTGTGTAGCCCTACATGAGCTAGTAGTTAGTAGACAGCAGGGTCAGACTGTGTAGCCCTACATGAGCTAGTAGTTAGTAGACAGCAGGGTCAGACTGTGTAGCCCTACATGAGCTAGTAGTTAGTAGACAGCAGGGTCAGACTGTGTAGCCCTACATGAGCTAGTAGTTAGTAGACAGCAGGGTCAGACTGTGTAGCCCTACATGAGCTAGTAGTTAGTAGACAGCAGGGTCAGACTGTGTAGCCCTACATGAGCTAGTAGTTAGTAGACAGCAGGGTCAGACTGTGTAGCCCTACATGAGCTAGTAGTTAGTAGACAGCAGGCGGGTCAGACTGTGTAGTCCTACATGAGCTAGTAGTTAGTAGACAGCAGGGTCAGACTGTGTAGCCCTACATGCGCTAGTAAGTTAGTAGGCTGCAGGGTCAGACTGTGTAGCCCTACATGAGCTAGTAGTTAGTAGACAGCAGGGTCAGACTGTGTAGCCTGCATGAGGCTAGTAGTTAGTAGACAGCAGGATCAGACTGTGTAGCCCTACATGGGTTAGTAGACAGCAGGGTCGGGGTCAGACTGTGTAGCCCTACATGAGCAAGTAGTTAGTAGACAGCAGGGTCAGACTGTGTAGCCCTACATGAGCTAGTAGTTAGTAGACAGCAGGGTCAGACTGTGTAGCCCTACATGAGCTAGTAGTTAGTAGACAGCAGGGTCAGACTGTGTAGCCCTACATGAGCTAGTAGTTAGTAGACAGCAGGGTCAGACTGTGTAGCCCTACATGAGCTAGTAGTTAGTAGACAGCAGGGTCAGACTGTGTAGCCCTACATGAGCTAGTAGTTAGTAGACAGCAGGGTCAGACTGTGTAGCCCTACATGAGCTAGTAGTTAGTAGACAGCAGGGTCAGACTGTGTAGCCCTACATGAGCTAGTAGTTAGTAGACAGCAGGGTCAGACTGTGTAGCCCTACATGAGCTAGTAGTTAGTAGACAGCAGGGTCAGACTGTGTAGCCCTACATGAGCTAGTAGTTAGTAGACAGCAGGGTCAGACTGTGTAGCCTACATGAGCTAGTAGTTAGTAGACAGCAGGGTCAGACTGTGTAGCCCTACATGAGCTAGTAGTTAGTAGACAGCAGGGTCAGACTGTGTAGCCCTACATGAGCTAGTAGTTAGTAGACAGCAGGGTCAGACTGTGTAGCCCTACATGAGCTAGTAGTTAGTAGACAGCAGGGTCAGACTGTGTAGCCCTACATGAGCTAGTAGTTAGTAGACAGCAGGATCGGGGTCAGACTGTGTAGTCCTACATGAGCTAGTAGTTAGTAGACAGCAGGGTCAGACTGTGTAGCCCTACATGAGCTAGTAGTTAGTAGACAGCAGGGTCAGACTGTGTAGCCCTACATGAGCTAGTAGTTAGTAGACAGCAGGGTCAGACTGTGTAGCCCTACATGAGCTAGTAGTTAGTAGACAGCAGGATCGGGGTCAGACTGTGTAGTCCTACATGAGCTAGTAGTTAGTAGACAGCAGGATCGGGGTCAGACTGTGTAGTCCTACATGAGCTAGTAGTTAGTAGACAGCAGGGTCAGACTGTGTAGCCCTACATGAACTAGTAGTTAGTAGACAGCAGGATCAGACTGTGTAGCCCTACATGAGCTAGTAGTTAGTAGACAGCATGGTCAGACTGTGTAGCCCTACATGAGCTAGTAGTTAGTAGACAGCAGGGTCAGACTGTGTAGCCCTACATGAGCTAGTAGTTAGTAGACAGCAGGGTCAGACTGTGTAGCCCTACATGAGCTAGTAGTTAGTAGACAGCAGGGTCAGACTGTGTAGCCCTACATGAGCTAGTAGTTAGTAGACAGCAGGGTCAGACTGTGTAGCCCTACATGAGCTAGTAGTTAGTAGACAGCAGGGTCAGACTGTGTAGCCCTACATGCACTAGTAGTTAGTAGACAGCAGGGTCAGACTGTGTAGCCCTACATGAGCTAGTAGTTAGTAGACAGCAGGGTCAGACTGTGTAGCCCTACATGAGCTAGTAGTTAGTAGACAGCAGGGTCAGACTGTGTAGCCCTACATGAGCTAGTAGTTAGTAGACAGCAGGGTCAGACTGTGTAGCCCTACATGAGCTAGTAGACTGTGTGTCCTACATGAGCTAGTAGTTAGTAGACAGCAGAGTCGGGACTGTGTAGTCCCTACATGAGCTAGTAGTTAGTAGCATGCAGGTCAGACTGTGTAGCCCTAATGAGCTAGTAGTTAGTAGACCGCAGGGTCAGACTGTGTAGCCCTACATGAGCTAGTAGTTAGTAGACAGCAGGGTCAGACTGTGTAGCACCTACATGAGCTAGTAGTTAGTAGACAGCAGGGTCAGACTGTGTTGCCCTACATGCGCTAGTAGTTAGTAGACAGCAGGATCAGACTGTGTAGCCCTACATGAGCTAGTAGTTAGTAGACAGCAGGGTCAGACTGTGTGCCCTACAGGAGCTAGTAGTTAGTAGACAGCAGGGTCAGACTGTGTAGCCCTGCATGAGCTAGTAGTTAGTAGACAGCAGGGTCAGACTGTGTAGCCCTACATGAGCTAGTAGTTAGTAGACAGCAGGGTCAGACTGTGTAGCCCTACATGAGCTAGTAGTTAGTAGACAGCAGGGTCAGACTGTGTAGCCCTACATGAGCTAGTAGTTAGTAGACAGCAGGGTCAGACTGTGTAGCCCTACATGAGCTAGTAGTTAGTAGACAGCAGGGTCAGACTGTGTAGCCCTACATGAGCTAGTAGTTAGTAGACAGCAGGGTCAGACTGTGTAGCCCTACATGAGCTAGTAGTTAGTAGACAGCAGGGTCAGACTGTGTAGCCCTACATGAGCTAGTAGTTAGTAGACAGCAGGGTCAGACTGTGTAGCCCTACATGAGCTAGTAGTTAGTAGACAGCAGGGTCAGACTGTGTAGCCCTACATGAGCTAGTAGTTAGTAGACAGCAGGGTCAGACTGTGTAGCCCTACATGAGCTAGTAGTTAGTAGACAGCAGGGTCAGACTGTGTAGCCCTACATGAGCTAGTAGTTAGTAGACAGCAGGGTCAGACTGTGTAGCCCTACATGAGCTAGTAGTTAGTAGACAGCAGGGTCAGACTGTGTAGCCTACATGAGCTAGTAGTTAGTAGACAGCAGGGTCAGACTGTGTAGCCCTACATGAGCTAGTAGTTAGTAGACAGCAGGGTCAGACTGTGTAGCCCTACATGAGCTAGTAGTTAGTAGACAGCAGGGTCAGACTGTGTAGCCCTACATGAGCTAGTAGTTAGTAGACAGCAGGGTCAGACTGTGTAGCCCTACATGAGCTAGTAGTTAGTAGACAGCAGGGTCAGACTGTGTAGCCCTACATGAGCTAGTAGTTAGTAGACAGCAGGGTCAGACTGTGTAGCCCTACATGAGCTAGTAGTTAGTAGACAGCAGGGTCAGACTGTGTAGCCCTACATGAGCTAGTAGTTAGTAGACAGCAGGGTCAGACTGTGTAGCCCTACATGAGCTAGTAGTTAGTAGACAGCAGGGTCAGACTGTGTAGCCCTACATGAGCTAGTAGTTAGTAGACAGCAGGTCAGACTGGTGTAGCCTACATGAGCTATAGTTAGTAGACAGCAGGGTCAGACTGTGTAGCCCTACTGAGGCTAGTAGTTAGTAGACAGCAGGGTCAGACTGTGTAGCCCTACAATGAGCTAGTAGTTAGTAGACAGCAGGGTCAGACTGTGTAGCCTACATGAGCTAGTAGTTAGTAGACAGCAGGGTCAGACTGTGTACGCCCTACATGAGCTAGTAGTTAGTAGACAGCAGGGTCAGACTGTGTAGCCCCTACATGGGTTAGTAAAGCAGGGTCAGACTGTGTAGCCTACATGAGCAAGTAGTTAGTAGACCCGCAGGATCAGACTGTGTAGCCCTACATGAGCTAGTAGTTAGTAGACAGCAGGGTCCAGACTGTGTAGCCCTACATGAGCTAGTAGTTAGTAGCAGCAGGGTCAGACTGTGTAGCCCTACATGAGCTAGTAGTTAGTAGACAGCAGGGTCAGACTGTGTAGCCCTACATGAGCTAGTAGTTAGTAGACAGCAGGGTCAGACTGTGTAGCCCTACATGAGCTAGTAGTTAGTAGACAGCAGGGTCAGACTGTGTAGCTCTACATGAGCTAGTAGTTAGTAGACAGCAGGGTCAGACTGTGTAGCCCTACATGAGCTAGTAGTTAGTAGACAGCAGGGTCAGACTGTGTAGCCCTACATGAGCTAGTAGTTAGTAGACAGCAGGTCAGACTGTGTAGCCCTACATGAGCTAGTAAGTTCGTAGACAGCAGGGTCAGACTGTGTAGCCTGACATGAGCTAGTAAGTTAGTAGACAGCAGGGTCAGACTGTGTAGCCCTACATGACTAGTAGTTAGTAGACAGGCAGGGTTCCAGACTGTGTAGCCCTACATGAAGCTAGTAGTTAGTAGACAGCAGGGTCAGACTGTGTAGCCCTACATTGAGCTAGTAGTTAGTAGACAGCAGGGTCAGACTGTGTAGCCTGCATGAGCTGTAGTTAGTAGACAGCAGGGTCAGACTGTGTAGCCCTACAGAGCTAGTAGTTAGTAGACAGCAGGGTCAGACTGTGTAGCCCTACATGAGCTAGTAGTTAGTAGACAGCAGGGTCAGACTGTGTAGCCCTACATGAGCTAGTAGTAGTAGACAGCAGGGTCAGACTGTGTAGCCCTACATGAGCTAGTAGTTAGTAGACAGCAGGGTCAGACTGTGTAGCCCTACATGAACTAGTAGTTAGTAGACAGCAGGGTCAGACTGTGTAGCCCTACATGAGCTAGTAGTTAGTAGACAGCAGGGTCAGACTGTGTAGCCCTACATGAGCTAGTAGTTAGTAGACAGCAGGGTCAGACTGTAGCCCTACATTGAGCTAGTAGTTAGTAGACAGCAGGGTCAGACTGTGTAGCCCTACATGAGCTAGTAGTTAGTAGACAGCAGGGTCAGACTGTGTAGCCCTACATGAGCTAGTAGTTAGTAGACAGCAGGTCAGACTGTATCCCTACAATGCAGCTAGTAGTTAGTAGACAGCAGGGTCAGACTGTGTAGCCTACATGAGCTAGTAGTTAGTAGACAGCAGGGTCAGACTGTGTAGCCTACATGAGCTAGGTAGTTAGTAGACAGCAGGGTCAGACTGTGTAGCCCTACATGAGCTAGTAGTTAGTAGACAGCAGGGTCAGACTGTGTAGCCCTAACATGAACTAGTAGTTAGTAGACAGCAAGGGTCAGACTGTGTAGCCCTCATGAGCTAGTAGTTAGTAGACAGCAGGAGTCAGACTTGTAGCCCTACATGAGCTAGTAGTTAGTAGAACAGCAGGGTCAGACTGTGTAGCCCTACATGAGCTAGTAGTTGTAGACAGCAGGGTCAGACTGTTGTTGAAGCACTACATTGAACTAGTAGTTAGTAGACAGCAGGGTCAGACTCTGTAGCCCTACTGAGCTAGTAGTTAGTAGACAGCAGGTCAGACTGTGTAGCTCTACATGAACTAGTAGTTGAGTAGACAGCAGGATCAGACTGTGTAGCCCTCATGAGCCTAGTAGTTTAGTAGACAGCAGGGTCAGGGTAGACTGTGTAGCCCTACATGAGCTACGTAGTTAGTAGACAGCAGGGTCAGACTGTGTAGCCCTACATGAGCTAGTAGTTAGTAGACACGCGCAGGATCAGACTGTGGTAGCGCCCACATGAGCCTAGTGTTAGTAGGCCAGCAGGGTCAGACTGGTGTAGCCCTACATGAGCTATCGTAGTTAGTAAGACATTAGGGTCGACTTGTGGTAGTTCCTACGATGAGCTAGTAGTTAGTAAGACAGCAGGGTCAGACTGTGTAGCCCTACATGAGCTAGTAGTTAGTAGGCTGCAGGGTCAGACCTGCGTAGCCCTACATGAGCTAGTAGTTAGTAGACAGCAGGGTCCAGACTGTGTAGCTCTACATGAGCTAGTAGTTAGTAGACAGCAGGGTCAGACTGTGTAGCCCTACATGAGCTAGTAGTTAGTAGGACAGCAGGGTCAGACTGTGTAGCCCTACATGAGCTAGTAGTTAGTAGACAGCAGGCGTCAGACTGTGTAGCCCTACATGAGCTAGTAGTTAGTAGACAGCAGGTCAGACTGTGTAGCCCTACATGAGCTAGTAGTTAGTAGACAGCAGGGTCAGACTGTGTAGCCCTACATGAGCTAGTAGTTAGTAGACAGCAGGATCGGGTCAGACTGTGTAGCCCTACATGAGCTAGTAGTTAGTAGACAGCAGGGTCAGACTGTGTAGCCCTACATGAGCTAGTAGTTAGTAGACAGCAGGGTCAGACTGTGTAGCCCTACATGAGCTAGTAGTTAGTAGACAGCAGGGTCAGACTGTGTAGCCCTACATGAGCTAGTAGTTAGTAGACAGCAGGGTCAGACTGTGTAGCCCTACATGAGCTTAGTAGTACACAGCAGGGTCAGACTGTGTAGCCCTACATGAGCTAGTAGTTAGTAGACAGCAGGGTCAGACTGTGTAGCCCTACATGAGCTAGTAGTTAGTAGACAGCAGGGTCAGACTGTGTAGCCCTACATGAGCTAGTAGTTAGTAGACAGCAGGGTCAGACTGTGTAGCCCTACATGAGCTAGTAGTTAGTAGACAGCAGGGTCAGACTGTGTAGCCCTACATGAGCTAGTAGTTAGTAGACAGCAGGGTCAGACTGTGTAGCCCTACATGAGCTAGTAGTTAGTAGACAGCAGGGTCAGACTGTGTAGCCCTACATGAGCTAGTAGTTAGTAGACAGCAGGGTCAGACTGTGTAGCCCTACATGAGCTAGTAGTTAGTAGACAGCAGGGTCAGACTGTGTAGCCCTACATGAGCTAGTAGTTAGTAGACAGCAGGGTCAGACTGTGTAGCCCTACATGAGCTAGTAGTTAGTAGACAGCAGGGTCAGACTGTGTAGCCCTACATGAGCTAGTAGTTAGTAGACAGCAGGGTCAGACTGTGTAGCCCTACATGAGCTAGTAGTTAGTAGACAGCAGGGTCAGACTGTGTAGCCCTACATGAGCTAGTAGTTAGTAGACAGCAGGGTCAGACTGTGTAGCCCTACATGAGCTAGTAGTTAGTAGACAGCAGGGTCAGACTGTGTAGCCCTACATGAGCTAGTAGTTAGTAGACAGCAGGGTCAGACTGTGTAGCCCTACATGAGCTAGTAGTTAGTAGACAGCAGGGTCAGACTGTGTAGCCCTACATGAGCTAGTAGTTAGTAGACAGCAGGGTCAGACTGTGTAGCCCTACATGAGCTAGTAGTTAGTAGACAGCAGGGTCAGACTGTGTAGCCCTACATGAGCTAGTAGTTAGTAGACAGCAGGGTCAGACTGTGTAGCCCTACATGAGCTAGTAGTTAGTAGACAGCAGGGTCAGACTGTGTAGCCCTACATGAGCTAGTAGTTAGTAGACAGCAGGGTCAGACTGTGTAGCCCTACATGAGCTAGTAGTTAGTAGACAGCAGGGTCAGACTGTGTAGCCCTACATGAGCTAGTAGTTAGTAGACAGCAGGGTCAGACTGTGTAGCCCTACATGAGCTAGTAGTTAGTAGACAGCAGGGTCAGACTGTGTAGCCCTACATGAGCTAGTAGTTAGTAGACAGCAGGGTCAGACTGTGTAGCCCTACATGAGCTAGTAGTTAGTAGACAGCAGGGTCAGACTGTGTAGCCCTACATGAGCTAGTAGTTAGTAGACAGCAGGGTCAGACTGTGTAGCCCTACATGAGCTAGTAGTTAGTAGACAGCAGGGTCAGACTGTGTAGCCCTACATGAGCTAGTAGTTAGTAGACAGCAGGGTCAGACTGTGTAGCCCTACATGAGCTAGTAGTTAGTAGACAGCAGGGTCAGACTGTGTAGCCCTACATGAGCTAGTAGTTAGTAGACAGCAGGGTCAGACTGTGTAGCCCTACATGAGCTAGTAGTTAGTAGACAGCAGGGTCAGACTGTGTAGCCCTACATGAGCTAGTAGTTAGTAGACAGCAGGGTCAGACTGTGTAGCCCTACATGAGCTAGTAGTTAGTAGACAGCAGGGTCAGACTGTGTAGCCCTACATGAGCTAGTAGTTAGTAGACAGCAGGGTCAGACTGTGTAGCCCTACATGAGCTAGTAGTTAGTAGACAGCAGGGTCAGACTGTGTAGCCCTACATGAGCTAGTAGTTAGTAGACAGCAGGGTCAGACTGTGTAGCCCTACATGAGCTAGTAGTTAGTAGACAGCAGGGTCAGACTGTGTAGCCCTACATGAGCTAGTAGTTAGTAGACAGCAGGGTCAGACTGTGTAGCCCTACATGAGCTAGTAGTTAGTAGACAGCAGGGTCAGACTGTGTAGCCCTACATGAGCTAGTAGTTAGTAGACAGCAGGGTCAGACTGTGTAGCCCTACATGAGCTAGTAGTTAGTAGACAGCAGGGTCAGACTGTGTAGCCCTACATGAGCTAGTAGTTAGTAGACAGCAGGGTCAGACTGTGTAGCCCTACATGAGCTAGTAGTTAGTAGACAGCAGGGTCAGACTGTGTAGCCCTACATGAGCTAGTAGTTAGTAGACAGCAGGGTCAGACTGTGTAGCCCTACATGAGCTAGTAGTTAGTAGACAGCAGGGTCAGACTGTGTAGCCCTACATGAGCTAGTAGTTAGTAGACAGCAGGGTCAGACTGTGTAGCCCTACATGAGCTAGTAGTTAGTAGACAGCAGGGTCAGACTGTGTAGCCCTACATGAGCTAGTAGTTAGTAGACAGCAGGGTCAGACTGTGTAGCCCTACATGAGCTAGTAGTTAGTAGACAGCAGGGTCAGACTGTGTAGCCCTACATGAGCTAGTAGTTAGTAGACAGCAGGGTCAGACTGTGTAGCCCTACATGAGCTAGTAGTTAGTAGACAGCAGGGTCAGACTGTGTAGCCCTACATGAGCTAGTAGTTAGTAGACAGCAGGGTCAGACTGTGTAGCCCTACATGAGCTAGTAGTTAGTAGACAGCAGGGTCAGACTGTGTAGCCCTACATGAGCTAGTAGTTAGTAGACAGCAGGGTCAGACTGTGTAGCCCTACATGAGCTAGTAGTTAGTAGACAGCAGGGTCAGACTGTGTAGCCCTACATGAGCTAGTAGTTAGTAGACAGCAGGGTCAGACTGTGTAGCCCTACATGAGCTAGTAGTTAGTAGACAGCAGGGTCAGACTGTGTAGCCCTACATGAGCTAGTAGTTAGTAGACAGCAGGGTCAGACTGTGTAGCCCTACATGAGCTAGTAGTTAGTAGACAGCAGGGTCAGACTGTGTAGCCCTACATGAGCTAGTAGTTAGTAGACAGCAGGGTCAGACTGTGTAGCCCTACATGAGCTAGTAGTTAGTAGACAGCAGGGTCAGACTGTGTAGCCCTACATGAGCTAGTAGTTAGTAGACAGCAGGGTCAGACTGTGTAGCCCTACATGAGCTAGTAGTTAGTAGACAGCAGGGTCAGACTGTGTAGCCCTACATGAGCTAGTAGTTAGTAGACAGCAGGGTCAGACTGTGTAGCCCTACATGAGCTAGTAGTTAGTAGACAGCAGGGTCAGACTGTGTAGCCCTACATGAGCTAGTAGTTAGTAGACAGCAGGGTCAGACTGTGTAGCCCTACATGAGCTAGTAGTTAGTAGACAGCAGGGTCAGACTGTGTAGCCCTACATGAGCTAGTAGTTAGTAGACAGCAGGGTCAGACTGTGTAGCCCTACATGAGCTAGTAGTTAGTAGACAGCAGGGTCAGACTGTGTAGCCCTACATGAGCTAGTAGTTAGTAGACAGCAGGGTCAGACTGTGTAGCCCTACATGAGCTAGTAGTTAGTAGACAGCAGGGTCAGACTGTGTAGCCCTACATGAGCTAGTAGTTAGTAGACAGCAGGGTCAGACTGTGTAGCCCTACATGAGCTAGTAGTTAGTAGACAGCAGGGTCAGACTGTGTAGCCCTACATGAGCTAGTAGTTAGTAGACAGCAGGGTCAGACTGTGTAGCCCTACATGAGCTAGTAGTTAGTAGACAGCAGGGTCAGACTGTGTAGCCCTACATGAGCTAGTAGTTAGTAGACAGCAGGGTCAGACTGTGTAGCCCTACATGAGCTAGTAGTTAGTAGACAGCAGGGTCAGACTGTGTAGCCCTACATGAGCTAGTAGTTAGTAGACAGCAGGGTCAGACTGTGTAGCCCTACATGAGCTAGTAGTTAGTAGACAGCAGGGTCAGACTGTGTAGCCCTACATGAGCTAGTAGTTAGTAGACAGCAGGGTCAGACTGTGTAGCCCTACATGAGCTAGTAGTTAGTAGACAGCAGGGTCAGACTGTGTAGCCCTACATGAGCTAGTAGTTAGTAGACAGCAGGGTCAGACTGTGTAGCCCTACATGAGCTAGTAGTTAGTAGACAGCAGGGTCAGACTGTGTAGCCCTACATGAGCTAGTAGTTAGTAGACAGCAGGGTCAGACTGTGTAGCCCTACATGAGCTAGTAGTTAGTAGACAGCAGGGTCAGACTGTGTAGCCCTACATGAGCTAGTAGTTAGTAGACAGCAGGGTCAGACTGTGTAGCCCTACATGAGCTAGTAGTTAGTAGACAGCAGGGTCAGACTGTGTAGCCCTACATGAGCTAGTAGTTAGTAGACAGCAGGGTCAGACTGTGTAGCCCTACATGAGCTAGTAGTTAGTAGACAGCAGGGTCAGACTGTGTAGCCCTACATGAGCTAGTAGTTAGTAGACAGCAGGGTCAGACTGTGTAGCCCTACATGAGCTAGTAGTTAGTAGACAGCAGGGTCAGACTGTGTAGCCCTACATGAGCTAGTAGTTAGTAGACAGCAGGGTCAGACTGTGTAGCCCTACATGAGCTAGTAGTTAGTAGACAGCAGGGTCAGACTGTGTAGCCCTACATGAGCTAGTAGTTAGTAGACAGCAGGGTCAGACTGTGTAGCCCTACATGAGCTAGTAGTTAGTAGACAGCAGGGTCAGACTGTGTAGCCCTACATGAGCTAGTAGTTAGTAGACAGCAGGGTCAGACTGTGTAGCCCTACATGAGCTAGTAGTTAGTAGACAGCAGGGTCAGACTGTGTAGCCCTACATGAGCTAGTAGTTAGTAGACAGCAGGGTCGGGGTCAGACTGTGTAGCCCTACATGAGCTAGTAGTTAGTAGACAGCAGGGTCAGACTGTGTAGCCCTACATGAGCTAGTAGTTAGTAGACAGCAGGGTCAGACTGTGTAGCCCTACATGAGCTAGTAGTTAGTAGACAGCAGGGTCAGACTGTGTAGCCCTACATGAGCTAGTAGTTAGTAGACAGCAGGGTCAGACTGTGTAGCCCTACATGAGCTAGTAGTTAGTAGACAGCAGGGTCAGACTGTGTAGCCCTACATGAGCTAGTAGTTAGTAGACAGCAGGGTCAGACTGTGTAGCCCTACATGAGCTAGTAGTTAGTAGACAGCAGGGTCAGACTGTGTAGCCCTACATGAGCTAGTAGTTAGTAGACAGCAGGGTCAGACTGTGTAGCCCTACATGAGCTAGTAGTTAGTAGACAGCAGGGTCAGACTGTGTAGCCCTACATGAGCTAGTAGTTAGTAGACAGCAGGGTCAGACTGTGTAGCCCTACATGAGCTAGTAGTTAGTAGACAGCAGGGTCAGACTGTGTAGCCCTACATGAGCTAGTAGTTAGTAGACAGCAGGGTCAGACTGTGTAGCCCTACATGAGCTAGTAGTTAGTAGACAGCAGGGTCAGACTGTGTAGCCCTACATGAGCTAGTAGTTAGTAGACAGCAGGGTCAGACTGTGTAGCCCTACATGAGCTAGTAGTTAGTAGACAGCAGGGTCAGACTGTGTAGCCCTACATGAGCTAGTAGTTAGTAGACAGCAGGGTCAGACTGTGTAGCCCTACATGAGCTAGTAGTTAGTAGACAGCAGGGTCAGACTGTGTAGCCCTACATGAGCTAGTAGTTAGTAGACAGCAGGGTCAGACTGTGTAGCCCTACATGAGCTAGTAGTTAGTAGACAGCAGGGTCAGACTGTGTAGCCCTACATGAGCTAGTAGTTAGTAGACAGCAGGGTCAGACTGTGTAGCCCTACATGAGCTAGTAGTTAGTAGACAGCAGGGTCAGACTGTGTAGCCCTACATGAGCTAGTAGTTAGTAGACAGCAGGGTCAGACTGTGTAGCCCTACATGAGCTAGTAGTTAGTAGACAGCAGGGTCAGACTGTGTAGCCCTACATGAGCTAGTAGTTAGTAGACAGCAGGGTCAGACTGTGTAGCCCTACATGAGCTAGTAGTTAGTAGACAGCAGGGTCAGACTGTGTAGCCCTACATGAGCTAGTAGTTAGTAGACAGCAGGGTCAGACTGTGTAGCCCTACATGAGCTAGTAGTTAGTAGACAGCAGGGTCAGACTGTGTAGCCCTACATGAGCTAGTAGTTAGTAGACTGCAGGATCGGGGTCAGACTGTGTAGCTCCTACAGAGCTAGTAGTTCGTAGACAGCAGGGTCAGACTGTGTTGCCACTACATGCGCTAGTAGTTAGTAGACAGCAGGGTCAGACTGTGTAGCCATACATGAGCTAGTAGTTAGTAGGCAGCAGGGTCAGACTGTCTAGCCCTACATGAGCTAGTAGTTAGTAGACAGCAGGGTCGGGGTCAGACTGTGTAGCCCTACATGAGCAAGTAGTTAGTAGACAGCAGGGTCAGACTGTGTAGCCCTACATGAGCTAGTAGTTAGTAGACCGCAGGATCAGACTGTGTAGCCCAACATGAGCTAGTAGTTAGTAGGCAGCAGGGTCAGACTGTGTAGCCCTACGTGAGCTAGTAGTTAGTAGACATTAGGGTCAGACTGTGTAGTCCTACATGAGCTAGTAGTTAGTAGACAGCAGGGTCAGACTGTGTAGCCCTACATGAGCTAGTAGTTAGTAGACAGCAGGGTCAGACTGTGTAGCCCTACATGAGCTAGTAGTTTATTAGGCAAGCCAGGGTCAGACGTGTAGCTCCCTAGTGAGGAGTCGTTAGTAGAACATTAGGGTCAGACTGTGTAGCCCTACATGAGCTAGTAGTTAGTAGACAGCAGGTCAGACTGTGTAGCCCTACATGAGCTAGTAGTTAGTAGACAGCAGGGTCAGACTGTGTAGCCCACATGAGCTAGTAGTTTAGTAGGACAGCAGGGTCAGACTGTGTAGCCCTACAGTGAACTAGTAGTTAGTAGACATAGGGTCAGACTGTGTAGCCCTACATGAGCTAGTAGTTAGTAGACAGCAGGGTCAGACTGTGTAGCCCTGCATGAGCTAGTAGTTAGTAGACAGCAGGATCAGACTGTGTAGCCCTACATGAGCTAGTAGTTAGTAGACAGCAGGGTCAGACTGTGTAGCCCTACATGAGCTAGTAGTTAGTAGACACAGGGTCAGACTGTGTAGCCCTACATGAGCTAGTAGTTAGTAGACAGCAGGGTCAGACTGTGAGCCCTACATGAGCTAGTAGTTAGAGACAGGCAGGGTCAGAGCTGTGTAGCCCTACATGAGCTAGTAGTTGGTATAGACAGCAGGGTTCAGACCTGTGTAGGTCTGCATGAGCTAGTAAGTTAGTAGAGCAGCAGGGTCAGACTGTTGTAGCCCTACATGAGGCTAGTAGTTAGTAGACAGCAGGGTCAGGACTGTGTAGCCCTGCATGCCGCTAGTAGTTAGTAGACAGCAGGGTCAGACTGTGTAGCCCTACATAAGCTAGTAGTTTGGTAGACAAGCAGGGTCAGACTGTGGTAGCCCTGCATGAGCTAGTAGTTAGTAGGCAGCAGGGGTCAAGACTGTGTAAGCGCCGTGACAGTGAGCTAGTAGTTGGTAGAACTGGGCAGGATCAGACTGTGTAGCCCTACATGAGCTTAGTAGTTAGTTAGACAGCAGGGTCAGACTGTGTAGCCCTACATGAGCTAGTAGTTGCGTAGACAGCAGGGGTCAGACTGGTGTAGCCTGACCAATGACTATAGTTAGTAGACACGCAGGGTCAGAACTCTGTACGCCCTACGTGAGGCTAGTAGTCTAAGTTAGACGCAGGGTCAGACTGTGTAGCCCTTCAGTGAGCTAGTAGTTAGTAGACAGCAGGGGTCACGACTGTGTAGCTCTACATGAACTAGTAGTTAGTAGACAGCAGGATCGGGGTCGACTCTGTAGCCCCTTACAATGAGTAGTAGTTAGTAGACAGCAGGGTCAGACTGGTTGCCTACATGCCTAGTACTTAGTAGACAGCAGGTCAGACTGTGTATGCCATAATGAGCTAGTAGTTAGCAGACAGGCTAGGGGTCAGACTGTGTAGTCCCTACATGAGGCTAAGTAGTTTAGTAGACAGCAGGATCGGGTCAGAACTGTGTTGTGCCCTACATGAGCCTAGTAGTGTAGTAGACAGACAGGGTCAGAATGTTGTTGTAGCCCTATCATGCGCTAGTAGTTAGCAGACAGCAGGGTCAGACTGTGTAGCCCTACATTGAGCTAGTAGTTAGTAGGACAGCAAGGGGGGTCAGGACTGTGTAGCTCCTACATGAGCTAGTAGTTAGTTAGACAGCAGGATCAGGACTGTGTTAGCCTTACATGAGCTAGTAGTTAGTGAGACAGCAAGGGGGTCAGACTGTGTAGCCCTACATGAGCAGTAGTTAGTAGACAGCAGGGTCAGACTGTGTAGCCCTACATGAGCTAGTAGTTAGTAGACAGCAGGGTCAGACTGTGTAGCCCTACATGAGCTAGTAGTTAGTAGACAGCAGGGTCAGACTGTGTAGCCCTACATGAGCTAGTAGTTAGTAGACAGCAGGGTCAGACTGTGTAGCCCTACATGAGCTAGTAGTTAGTAGACAGCAGGGTCAGACTGTGTAGCCCTACATGAGCTAGTAGTTAGTAGACAGCAGGGTCAGACTGTGTAGCCCTACATGAGCTAGTAGTTAGTAGACAGCAGGGTCAGACTGTGTAGCCCTACATGAGCTAGTAGTTAGTAGACAGCAGGGTCAGACTGTGTAGCCCTACATGAGCTAGTAGTTAGTAGACAGCAGGGTCAGACTGTGTAGCCCTACATGAGCTAGTAGTTAGTAGACAGCAGGGTCAGACTGTGTAGCCCTACATGAGCTAGTAGTTAGTAGACAGCAGGGTCAGACTGTGTAGCCCTACATGAGCTAGTAGTTAGTAGACAGCAGGTCAGACTTGTTAGCCCTACATGAGCTAGTAGTTTAGTAGACATGCAGGGTCAGACTGTGTAGCCTACATGAGCTAGTAGTTAGTAGACAGCAGTGTCGGTCAGACTGTGTACCCTACATGAGCTAGTAGTTAGTAGACAGCAGGGTCAGACTGTGTAGCCCTACATGCAGCTAGTAGTTAGTAGACAGCAGGGTCAGACTGTGTAGCCATACATGAACTAGTAGTTAGTAGACACAGGTCAGACTGTGTAGCCCTACATGAGCTAGTAGTTAGTAGACAGCAGGGTCGGGGTCAGACTGTGTAGCCTACATGAGCTAGTAGTAGTAAGACAGCAGGGTCAGACTGTGTAGCCCTACATGAGCTAGTAGTTAGTTAGACAGCAGGGTCAGGACTGTGTAGCCAACAAGCTAGAGTTAGTAGCAGCAGGGGTCAGACTTGTAGCCCTACGTGAGTGTAGTTAGTAGACAGCAGGGTCAGACTGTGTAGCTCCTACATGAGCTAGTAGTTAGTAGACAGCAGGGTCAGACTGTGTAGCCCTACATGAGCTAGTAGTTAGTAGACAGCAGGGTCAGACTGTGTAGCCCTACATGAGCTAGTAGTTAGTAGACAGCAGGGTCAGACTGTGTAGCCCTACATGAGCTAGTAGTTAGTAGACAGCAGGGTCAGACTGTGTAGCCCTACATGAGCTAGTAGTTAGTAGACAGCAGGGTCAGACTGTGTAGCCCTACATGAGCTAGTAGTTAGTAGACAGCAGGGTCAGACTGTGTAGCCCTACATGAGCTAGTAGTTAGTAGACAGGCAGGGTCAACTGTGTAGCCTACATGAGCTAGTAGTTAGTAGACAGCAGGGTCAGACTGTGAGCCCTACATGAGCTAGTAGTTAGTAGACAGCAGCGGTCAGACTGTGTAGCCCTACATGAGCTAGTAGTTAGTAGACAGCAGGGTCAGACTGTGTTAGCCCTACATGAGCTAGTAGTTAGTAGACAGCAGGGTCAGACTGTGTAGCCCTACATGAGCTAAGTAGTTAGTAGACAGCAGGGTCAGACTGTGTAGCCCTACATGAGCTAGTAGTTAGTAGACAGCAGGGTCAGACTGTGTAGCCCTACATGAGCTAGTAGTTAGTAGACAGCAGGTCAGGGTCAGACTGTGTAGCCCTACATGAGCTAGTAGTTAGTAGACAGCAGGGTCAGACTGTGTAGCCCTACATGAGCTAGTAGTTAGTAGACAGCAGGGTCAGACTGTGTAGCCCTCATGAGCTAGTAGTTAGTAGACAGCAGGGTCAGACTGTGTAGCCCTACATGAGCTAGTAGTTAGTAGACAGCAGGGTCGGGTCAGACTGTGTAGCCCTACATGAGCTAGTAGTTAGTAGACAGCAGGGTCAGACTGTGTAGCCCTACATGAGCTAGTAGTTAGTAGACAGCAGGGTCAGACTGTGTAGCCCTACATGAGCTAGTAGTTAGTAGACAGCAGGGTCAGACTGTGTAGCCCTACATGAGCTAGTAGTTAGTAGACAGCAGGGTCAGACTGTGTAGCCCTACATGAGCTAGTAGTTAGTAGACAGCAGGGTCAGACTGTGTAGCCCTAACATGAGCTAGTAGTTAGTAGACAGCAGGGTCAGACTGTGTAGCCCTACATGAGCTAGTAGTTAGTAGACAGCAGGTCAGACTGTGTAGCCCTACATGAGCTAGTAGTTAGTAGACAGCAGGTCAGGACTGTGTAGCCCTACATGAGCTAGTAGTTAGTAGACAGCAGGGGTCAGACGCTGTAGCCTACATGAAGCTAGTAGTTAGTAGACAGCAGGGTCAGACTGTTGTAGCCCTTACATGAGCTAGTAGTTAGTAGACAGCAGGGTCAGACTGTGTAGCCCTCATGAGCTAGTAGTAGTAGACAGCAGGGTCAGACTGTGTAGCCCTACATGAGCTAGTAGTTAGTAGACAGCAGGGTCGGGCGGTCAGACTGTGTAGCCCTACATGGAGCTAGTAGTTAGTAGACAGCAGGTGGGTCAGGACTGTGTTAGCCCTACATGAGCTAGTAGTTAGAGACCGCAGGATCAGACTGTGTAGCCAACATGAGCTAGTAGTTAGTAGGCAGCAGGGTCAGGACTGGCTAGCCCTACATGAGCTAGTAGTTAGTAGACAGCAGGGTCAGACTGTGTAGCTCTACATGAGCTAGTAGTTAGTAGACAGCAGGGTCAGACTGTGTAGCCCTACATGAGCTAGTAGTTAGTAGACAGCAGGGTCGGGTCAGACTGTGTAGCCCTACATGAGCTAGTAGTTAGTAGACAGCAGGGTCAGACTGTGTAGCCCTACATGAGCTAGTAGTTAGTAGACAGCAGGGTCAGACTGTGTAGCCCTACATGAGCTAGTAGTTAGTAGACAGCAGGGTCGGGGTCAGACTGTGTAGCCCTACATGAGCTAGTAGTTAGTAGACAGCAGGGTCAGACTGTGTAGCCCTACATGAGCTAGTAGTTAGTAGACAGCAGGGTCGACTGTGTAGCCCTACAGAGCTATAGTAGTAGACAGCAGGGTAGGGTCCGCTGTGTAGTCTACATGAGCTAGTAGTTAGTTAGAACAGCAGGGTCGACTGTGAGCCCTCGTGAGCTAGTAGTTAGTAGACAGCAGGGTTCAGACTGGTGGCCTTACATGCGCTAGTAGTTAGTAGGCTGCAGGGTCAGACTGTTTAGCAATAGATTGAGCTAGTAGTTAGTAGACAGCAGGGTCAGACGTTTTAGCTCTGAAGAGAGAGTAGTTAGTGCAAGCGGGGTCAGACTGTGTAGCCCTACATGGTAGTAGTGGGACCGCAGGATAGACTGTGTACCCACATGAGCTGTAGTTAGTAGACAGCGGGTCAAGATGTGTACGCCCTACATGAGCATAGTAGTTAGAGGAAAGCCGGCGTCGACTGTGTAGCCCTACATGAGTAGTAGTTAGTAAGACGCATGGTGACTGTGTAGGACCTACATGAGCTAGTAGTTAGTAGACAGCATGGTCAGACTGTGTAGACCTACATGAGCTAGTAGTTAGTAGACAGCAGGGGTCAGACTGTGTAGCCCTACATGAACTAGTAGTTAGTAGACAGCAGGGTCAGACTGTGTAGCCCTACATGAGCTAGTAGTTAGTAGACAGCCAGTGTCAGGGTCAGACTGTGTAGCCCTACATGAGCTAGTAGTTAGTAGACAGCAGGGTCAGACTGTGTAGCCCTACATGAGCTAGTAGTTCGTAGACAGCAGGGTCAGACTGTTGTAGCACATCATGAACTAGTAGTTAGTAGACAGCAGGGTCAGACTCTGTAGCCCTACGTGAGCTAGTAGTAGTAGACAGCAGTGTCGGGGTCAGACTGTGTAGCCCTACATGAGCTAGTAGCTACTAGACAGCAGGGTCAGACTGTGTAGCCCTACATGGGCCTAGTAGTTATTAGACAGCAGGGTCGGGGTCAGACTGTGTAGCCGTACATGAGCTAGTAGTTAGTAGACAGCAGGGTCAGACTGTGTAGCCCTACATGAGCTAGTAGTTAGTAGACAGCAGGGTCAGACTGTGTAGCCCTACATGAGCTAGTAGTTTAGAAGACAGCAGGGTCAGACTGTGTAGCATTACATGAACTAGTAGTTAGTAGACAGCAGGGTCAGACTGTGTAGCCTTACATGAACTAGTAGTTAGTAGACAGCAGGGTCAGACTGTGTAGCCTTACATGAGCTAGTAGTTAGAAGACAGCAGGGTCAGACTGTGTAGCCCTACATGAGCTAGTAGTTAGTAGACAGCAGGGTCAGACTGTGTAGCCCTACATGAGCTAGTAGTTAGTAGACAGCAGGGTCAGGGTCAGACTGTGTAGTCCTACATGAGCTAGTAGTTAGTAGACAGCAGGGTCAGACTGTGTAGCCCTACGTGAGCTAGTAGTTAGTAGACAGCAGGGTCAGACTGTGTTGGCCTACATGCGCTAGTAGTTAGTAGGCTGCAGGGTCAGACTGTGTAGCCCTACATGAGCTAGTAGTTAGTAGACAGCAGGGTCAGACTGTGTAGCCCTACGTGAGCTAGTAGTTAGTAGACATTAGGGTCAGCCTGTGTAGTCCTACATGAGCTAGTAGTTAGTAGACAGCAGGGTCAGACTGTGTAGCCCTACATGAGCTAGTAGTTAGTTGACAGCAGGGTCAGACTGTGTAGCCCAACATGAACTAGTAGTTAGTAGACAACAGGGTCAGACTGTGTAGCCCTACATGAGCTAGTAGTTAGTAGACAGCAGGATCAGACTGTGTAGCCCTACATGAGCTAGTAGTTAGTAGACAGCAGGGTCAGACTGTGTAGCCCTGCATGAGCTAGTAGTTAGTAGACAGCAGGGTCAGACTGTGTAGCCCTACATGAGCTAGTAGTTTGTAGACAGCAGGGTCAGACTGTGTAGCACTACATGAACTAGTAGTTAGTAGACAGCAGGGTCAGACTCTGTAGCCCTACGTGAGCTAGTAGTTAGTAGACAGCAGGGTCAGACTGTGTAGCTCTACATGAACTAGTAGTTAGTAGACAGCAGGATCAGACTCTGTAGCCCTTCATGAGCTAGTAGTTAGTAGACAGCAGGGTCAGACTGTGTAGCCCTACATGAGCTAGTAGTTAGTAGACAGCAGGGTCAGTCTGTGTAGCCCTACATGAGCTAGTAGTTAGTAGACAGCAGGATCGGGGTCAGACTGTGTAGTCCTACATGAGCTAGTAGTTAGTAGACAGCAGGGTCAGACTGTGTTGCCCTACATGCGCTAGTAGTTAGTAGACAGCAGGGTCAGACTGTGTAGCCATACATGAGCTAGTAGTTAGCAGACAGCAGGGTCAGACTGTGTAGCCCTACATGAGCTAGTAGTTAGTAGACAGCAGGATCGGGGTCAGACTGTGTAGTCCTACATGAGCTAGTAGTTAGTAGGCTGCAGGGTCAGACTGTGTAGCCCTACATGAGCTAGTAGTTAGTAGACAGCAGGGTCAGACTGTGTAGCTCTGCATGAGCTAGTAGTTAGTAGACAGCAGGATCAGACTGTGTAGCCCTACATGGGCTAGTAGTTAGTAGACAGCAGGGTCGGGGTCAGACTGTGTAGCCCTACATGAGCAAGTAGTTAGTAGACAGCAGGGTCAGACTGTGTAGCCCTACATGTGCTAGTAGTTATTAGACAGCAGGGTCGGGGTCAGACTGTGTAGCTGTACATGAGCTAGTAGTTAGTAGACAGCAGGGTCAGACTGTCTAGCCCTACATGAGCTAGTAGTTAGTAGACAGCAGGGTCAGACTGTGTAGCCTTACATGAGCTAGTAGTTAGTTGACAGCAGGGTCAGACTGTGTAGCCCTACATGAACTAGTAGTTAGTAGACAGCAGTGTCAGACTGTGTAGCCCTACATGAGCTAGTAGTTAGTAGACAGCAGGGTCGGGGTCAGACTGTGTAGCCCTACATGAACTAGTAGTTAGTAGGCTGCAGGGTCAGACTGTATAGCCCTACGTGAGCTAGTAGTTAGTAGACAGCAGGGTCACACTGTGTTGGCCTACATGCGCTAGTAGTTAGTAGGCTGCAGGGTCAGACTGTGTAGCCCTACATGAGCTAGTAGTGAGTAGACAGCAGGGTCAGACTGTGTAGCTCTGCATGAGCTAGTAGTTAGTAGACAGCAGGGTCAGACTGTGTAGCCCTACATGAGCTAGTAGTTGGTAGACCGCAGGATCAGACTGTGTAGCCCTACATGAGCTAGTAGTTAGTAGACAGCAGGGTCAGACTGTGTAGCCCTACATGAGCTAGTAGTTAGTAGACAGCATGGTCAGACTGTGTAGACCTACATGAGCTAGTAGTTAGTAGACAGCAGGGTCAGACTGTGTAGCCCTACATGAACTAGTAGTTAGTAGACAGCAGGGTCAGACTGTGTAGCCCTACATGAGCTAGTAGTTAGTAGACAGCAGTGTCAGGGTCAGACTGTGTAGCCCTACATGAGCTAGTAGTTAGTAGACAGCAGGGTCAGACTGTGTAGCCCTACATGAGCTAGTAGTTCGTAGACAGCAGGGTCAGACTGTGTAGCACATCATGAACTAGTAGTTAGTAGACAGCAGGGTCAGACTCTGTAGCCCTACGTGAGCTAGTAGTTAGTAGACCGCAGGGTCGGGGTCAGACTGTGTAGCCCTACATGAGCTAGTAGCTACTAGACAGCAGGGTCAGACTGTGTAGCCCTACATGGGCTAGTAGTTATTAGACAGCAGGGTCGGGGTCAGACTGTGTAGCCGTACATGAGCTAGTAGTTAGTAGACAGCAGGGTCAGACTGTGTAGCCCTACATGAGCTAGTAATTAGTAGACAGCAGGGTCAGACTGTGTAGCCCTACATGAACTAGTAGTTAGTAGACAGCAGGGTCAGACTGTGTAGCCTTACATGAACTAGTAGTTAGTAGACAGCAGGGTCAGACTGTGTAGCCTTACATGAGCTAGTAGTTAGAAGACAGCAGGGTCAGACTGTGTAGCCCTACATGAGCTAGTAGTTAGTAGACAGCAGGGTCAGACTGTGTAGCCCTACATGAGCTAGTAGTTAGTAGACAGCAGGGTCAGGGTCAGACTGTGTAGTCCTACATGAGCTAGTAGTTAGTAGACAGCAGGGTCAGACTGTGTAGCCCTACGTGAGCTAGTAGTTAGTAGACAGCAGGGTCAGACTGTGTTGGCCTACATGCGCTAGTAGTTAGTAGGCTGCAGGGTCAGACTGTGTAGCCCTACATGAGCTAGTAGTTAGTAGACAGCAGGGTCAGACTGTTTAGCTCTGCATGAGCTAGTAGTTAGTAGACAGCAGGGTCAGACTGTGTAGCCCTACATGAGCTAGTAGTTGGTAGACCGCAGGATCAAACTCTGTAGCCCTACGTGAGCTAGTAGTTAGTAGACCGCATGGTCGGGGTCAGACTGTGTAGCCCTACATGAGCTAGTAGCTACTAGACAGCAGGGTCAGACTGTGTAGCCCTACATGGGCTAGTAGTTATTAGACAGCAGGGTCGGGGTCAGACTGTGTAGCCGTACATGTGCTAGTAGTTAGTAGACAGCAGGGTCAGACTGTCTAGCCCTACATGAGCTAGTAGTTAGTAGACAGCAGAGTCAAACTGTCTAGCCCTACATGAGCTAGTAGTTAGTAGACAGCAGGGTCAGACTGTGTAGCCCAACATGAACTAGTAGTTAGTAGACAGCAGGGTCAGACTGTGTAGCCCTACATGAGCTAGTAGTTAGTAGACAGCAGGGTCAGACTGTGTAGCCCTACATGAGCTAGTAGTTAGTAGACCGCAGGGTCGGGGTCAGACTGTGTAGCCCTACATGAGCTAGTAGTTAGTTGACAGCAGGGTCAGACTGTGTAGCCCTACATGAGCTAGTAGTTAGTAGACCGCAGGGTCAGGATCAGACTCTGTAGCCCTTCATGAGCTAGTAGTTAGTAGACAGCAGGGTCAGACTGTGTAGCCCTACATGAGCTAGTAGTTAGTAGACAGCAGGGTCAGTCTGTGTAGCCCTACATGAGCTAGTAGTTAGTAGACAGCAGGATCGGGGTCAGACTGTGTAGTCCTACATGAGCTAGTAGTTAGTAGACAGCAGGGTCAGACTGTGTTGCCCTACATGCGCTAGTAGTTAGTAGACAGCAGGGTCAGACTGTGTAGCCATACATGAGCTAGTAGTTAGCAGACAGCAGGGTCAGACTGTGTAGCCCTACATGAGCTAGTAGTTAGTAGACAGCAGGATCGGGGTCAGACTGTGTAGTCCTACATGAGCTAGTAGTTAGTAGGCTGCAGGGTCAGACTGTGTAGCCCTACATGAGCTAGTAGTTAGTAGACAGCAGGGTCAGACTGTGTAGCTCTGCATGAGCTAGTAGTTAGTAGACAGCAGGATCAGACTGTGTAGCCCTACATGGGCTAGTAGTTAGTAGACAGCAGGGTCGGGGTCAGACTGTGTAGCCCTACATGAGCAAGTAGTTAGTAGACAGCAGGGTCAGACTGTGTAGCCCTACATGTGCTAGTAGTTATTAGACAGCAGGGTCGGGGTCAGACTGTGTAGCTGTACATGAGCTAGTAGTTAGTAGACAGCAGGGTCAGACTGTCTAGCCCTACATGAGCTAGTAGTTAGTAGACAGCAGGGTCAGACTGTGTAGCCTTACATGAGCTAGTAGTTAGTTGACAGCAGGGTCAGACTGTGTAGCCCTACATGAACTAGTAGTTAGTAGACAGCAGTGTCAGACTGTGTAGCCCTACATGAGCTAGTAGTTAGTAGACAGCAGGGTCGGGGTCAGACTGTGTAGCCCTACATGAACTAGTAGTTAGTAGGCTGCAGGGTCAGACTGTATAGCCCTACGTGAGCTAGTAGTTAGTAGACAGCAGGGTCACACTGTGTTGGCCTACATGCGCTAGTAGTTAGTAGGCTGCAGGGTCAGACTGTGTAGCCCTACATGAGCTAGTAGTGAGTAGACAGCAGGGTCAGACTGTGTAGCTCTGCATGAGCTAGTAGTTAGTAGACAGCAGGGTCAGACTGTGTAGCCCTACATGAGCTAGTAGTTGGTAGACCGCAGGATCAGACTGTGTAGCCCTACATGAGCTAGTAGTTAGTAGACAGCAGGGTCAGACTGTGTAGCCCTACATGAGCTAGTAGTTAGTAGACAGCATGGTCAGACTGTGTAGACCTACATGAGCTAGTAGTTAGTAGACAGCAGGGTCAGACTGTGTAGCCCTACATGAACTAGTAGTTAGTAGACAGCAGGGTCAGACTGTGTAGCCCTACATGAGCTAGTAGTTAGTAGACAGCAGTGTCAGGGTCAGACTGTGTAGCCCTACATGAGCTAGTAGTTAGTAGACAGCAGGGTCAGACTGTGTAGCCCTACATGAGCTAGTAGTTCGTAGACAGCAGGGTCAGACTGTGTAGCACATCATGAACTAGTAGTTAGTAGACAGCAGGGTCAGACTCTGTAGCCCTACGTGAGCTAGTAGTTAGTAGACCGCAGGGTCGGGGTCAGACTGTGTAGCCCTACATGAGCTAGTAGCTACTAGACAGCAGGGTCAGACTGTGTAGCCCTACATGGGCTAGTAGTTATTAGACAGCAGGGTCGGGGTCAGACTGTGTAGCCGTACATGAGCTAGTAGTTAGTAGACAGCAGGGTCAGACTGTGTAGCCCTACATGAGCTAGTAATTAGTAGACAGCAGGGTCAGACTGTGTAGCCCTACATGAACTAGTAGTTAGTAGACAGCAGGGTCAGACTGTGTAGCCTTACATGAACTAGTAGTTAGTAGACAGCAGGGTCAGACTGTGTAGCCTTACATGAGCTAGTAGTTAGAAGACAGCAGGGTCAGACTGTGTAGCCCTACATGAGCTAGTAGTTAGTAGACAGCAGGGTCAGACTGTGTAGCCCTACATGAGCTAGTAGTTAGTAGACAGCAGGGTCAGGGTCAGACTGTGTAGTCCTACATGAGCTAGTAGTTAGTAGACAGCAGGGTCAGACTGTGTAGCCCTACGTGAGCTAGTAGTTAGTAGACAGCAGGGTCAGACTGTGTTGGCCTACATGCGCTAGTAGTTAGTAGGCTGCAGGGTCAGACTGTGTAGCCCTACATGAGCTAGTAGTTAGTAGACAGCAGGGTCAGACTGTTTAGCTCTGCATGAGCTAGTAGTTAGTAGACAGCAGGGTCAGACTGTGTAGCCCTACATGAGCTAGTAGTTGGTAGACCGCAGGATCAAACTCTGTAGCCCTACGTGAGCTAGTAGTTAGTAGACCGCATGGTCGGGGTCAGACTGTGTAGCCCTACATGAGCTAGTAGCTACTAGACAGCAGGGTCAGACTGTGTAGCCCTACATGGGCTAGTAGTTATTAGACAGCAGGGTCGGGGTCAGACTGTGTAGCCGTACATGTGCTAGTAGTTAGTAGACAGCAGGGTCAGACTGTCTAGCCCTACATGAGCTAGTAGTTAGTAGACAGCAGAGTCAAACTGTCTAGCCCTACATGAGCTAGTAGTTAGTAGACAGCAGGGTCAGACTGTGTAGCCCAACATGAACTAGTAGTTAGTAGACAGCAGGGTCAGACTGTGTAGCCCTACATGAGCTAGTAGTTAGTAGACAGCAGGGTCAGACTGTGTAGCCCTACATGAGCTAGTAGTTAGTAGACCGCAGGGTCGGGGTCAGACTGTGTAGCCCTACATGAGCTAGTAGTTAGTTGACAGCAGGGTCAGACTGTGTAGCCCTACATGAGCTAGTAGTTAGTAGACCGCAGGGTCGGGGTCAGACTGTGTAGCCCTACATGAGCTAGTAGCTACTAGACAGCAGGGTCAGACTGTGTAGCCCTACATGTGCTAGTAGTTATTAGACAGCAGGGTCGGGGTCAGACTGTGTAGCTGTACATGAGCTAGTAGTTAGTAGACAGCAGGGTCAGACTGTGTAGCCTTACATGAGCTAGTAGTTAGTAGACAGCAGGGTCAGACTGTGTAGCCCTACATGAACTAGTAGTTAGTAGACAGCAGGGTCAGACTGTGTAGCCCTACATGAGCTAGTAGTTAGTAGACAGCAGGGTCGGGGTCAGACTGTGTAGCCCTACATGAACTAGTAGTTAGTAGGCTGCAGGGTCAGACTGTATAGCCCTACGTGAGCTAGTAGTTAGTAGACAGCAGGGTCACACTGTGTTGCCCTACATGCGCTAGTAGTTAGTAGGCTGCAGGGTCAGACTGTGTAGCCCTACATGAGCTAGTAGTGAGTAGACCGCAGGGTCAGACTGTGTAGCTCTGCATGAGCTAGTAGTTAGTAGACAGCAGGGTCAGACTGTGTAGCCCTACATGAGCTAGTAGTTGGTAGACCGCAGGATCAGACTGTGTAGCCCTACATGAGCTAGTAGTTAGTAGACAGCAGGGTCAGACTGTGTAGCCCTACATGAGCTAGTAGTTAGTAGACAGCAGGGTCAGACTGTGTAGCCCTACATGAGCTAGTAGTTAGTAGACAGCATGGTCAGACTGTGTAGACCTATATGAGCTAGTAGTTAGTAGACAGCAGGGTCAGACTGTGTAGCCCTACATGAACTAGTAGTTAGTAGACAGCAGGGTCAGACTGTGTAGCCCTACATGAGCTAGTAGTTAGTAGACAGCAGTGTCAGGGTCAGACTGTGTAGCCCTACATGAGCTAGTAGTTAGTAGACAGCAGGGTCAGACTGTGTAGCCCTACATGAGCTAGTAGTTAGTAGACAGCAGGGTCAGACTGTGTAGCCCTACATGAGCTAGTAGTTCGTAGACAGCAGGGTCAGACTGTGTAGCACATCATGAACTAGTAGTTAGTAGACAGCAGGGTCAGACTCTGTAGCCCTACGTGAGCTAGTAGTTAGTAGACCGCAGGGTCGGGGTCAGACTGTGTAGCCCTACATGAGCTAGTAGCTACTAGACAGCAGGGTCAGACTGTGTAGCCCTACATGGGCTAGTAGTTATTAGACAGCAGGGTCGGGGTCAGACTGTGTAGCCGTACATGAGCTAGTAGTTAGTAGACAGCAGGGTCAGACTGTGTTGCCCTACATGAGCTAGTAGTTAGTAGACAGCAGGGTCAGACTGTGTAGCATTACATGAGCTAGTAGTTAGTAGACAGCAGGGTCAGACTGTGTAGCCCTACATGAGCTAGTAGTTGGTAGACCGCAGGATCAGACTGTGTAGCCCTACATGAGCTAGTAGTTAGTAGACAACAGGGTCAGACTCTGTAGCCCTACGTGAGCTAGTAGTTAGTAGACCGCATTGTCGGGGTCAGACTGTGTAGCCCTACATGAGCTAGTAGCTGACTCTACTACATAATGCAATAATAATGGAATAATGTAACATCCATTCAAATCTGCCGATGTTAATTTGCACCTGTAGTCCCTTGTCAGGGCCTTTACTCAGCACAATACGCATTCTCACTAAAACAATACAACATACATTACATCCAATAATATACAGTTGAATTCGGAAGTTTACATACACCTTAACCAAATACATTTAAACTCAGTTTTTCACAATTCCTGACATTTAATCCAAGTAAAAATTCCCTGTTTTAAGCCAGTTAGGATCACCACTTTATTTTTAGAATGTGATATGTCAGAATAATAGCAGAGAGAATGATTTAATTAGTATTTGGTAGCTTTGCCTTTAAATATTTTAACTTGGGTCAAACGTTTCGGGTAGCCTTTCACAAGCTTCCCACAATAAGTTGGGTGAATTTTGGGCCATTCCTCCTGACTGAGCTGGTGTAACTGAGTCAGGTTTGTAAGGCCTCCTTGCTCGCACACGCTTTTTAGGTTCTGCACACACATTTTCTATAGGATTGAGGTCAGGGCTTTGTGATGGCCACTCCAATACCTTGACCTTGTTGTCCTTAAGCCATTTTTCCACAACTTTGGAAGTATGCTTGCGGTCACTGTCCACTTGGAAGAACCATTTGTAACCAAGCTTTAACTTCCTGACTGATGTCTTGAGATGTTGCTTCAATATATCCACATAATTTCCCTACCTCATGATGCCATCTATTTTGTGAAGTGCACCAGTCCCTCCTGCAGCAAAGCATCCCCACAACATGATGCTGCCACCCCCGTGCTTCACGGTTGGGATGGTGTTCTTCGACTTGCAAGCCTCCCCTTTTTTCCTCCAAACATAACGATGGTCATTATGGCCAAACAGTTCTATTTGTGTTTCATCAGACCAGAGGACACGTGCTTCTACACCTGCATTGCTTGCTGTTTGGGGTTTTAGGCTGGGTTTCTGTACAGCACTTTGAGATATCAGCTGATGTACGAAGGGCTATATAAATACATTTGATTTGACATTTCTCCAAAAAGTACGATCTTTGTCCCCATGTGCAGTTGCAAATCGTAGTCTGTTTTTTTGTATTATTTTTTTTTTACCCTCTTTTCTCCCCAATTTCGTGGTATCCAATTGTTTAGTACCTACTATCTTGTCTCATCGCTACAACTCCCGTATGGGCTCGGGAGAGACGGTTGAAAGTCATGCGTCCTCCGATACACAACCCAACCAAGCCGCACTGCTTCTTAACACAGCGCGCATCCAACCCGGAAGCTAGCCGCACCAATGTGTCAGAGGAAACACCGTGCACCTGGCAACCTTGGTTGCGTGCACTGCGCCCGGCCCGCCACAGGAGTCGCTGGTGCGCGATGAGACAAGGATATCCCTACCGGCCAAGCCCTCCCCAACCCAGACGACGCTAGGCCAATTGTGCGTCGCCCCACGGACCTCCAGGTCGCGGCCGGTTGCGACAGAGCCTGGGCGCGAACCCAGAGTCTCTGGTGGCACAGCTGGCACTGCAGTACAGCACCCTTAACCACTGCACCACCCGGGAGAGTCTGGCTTTTTTTTATGGCGGTTTTGGAGCAGTGGCTTCTTCCATGCTGAGCGGCCTTTCAGGTTACGTCAATATAGGACTCGTTTTACTGTGGATATTGATACTTTTGTACCTGTTTTCTCCAGCATCTTCACAAGGTCCTTTGCTGTTGTTCTGGGATTGATTTGCACTTTTCGCACCAAAGTACGTTCATCTCTAGGAGACAGAACGCGTCTCCTTCCTGAGCTGTATGACGGCTGCGTGGTCCCATGGTGTTTATACTTGCGTACTATTGTTTGTACAGATGAACGTGGTACCTTCAGGCGTTTGGAAATTGCTCCCAAGGATGAACCAAACTTGTGGAGGTCTACAATTTTTGATTTCTTTTGATTTTCCCATGAAAAGAAGCACTGACGTTGACGGTAAGCCTTGAAATACATCCACAGGTACATCTCCAATTGACTCAAATGATGTCAATTAGCCTATCAGATGCTTCTAAAGCCATGACATAATTTTCTGGAATTTTATAAGCTGTTTAAAGACATAGTCAACTTATTGTATGTACATTTCT
This sequence comes from Oncorhynchus kisutch, assembly GCF_002021735.2. Taxonomy (NCBI): domain Eukaryota; kingdom Metazoa; phylum Chordata; class Actinopteri; order Salmoniformes; family Salmonidae; genus Oncorhynchus; species Oncorhynchus kisutch. The sequence continues at coordinate 378,721 of NC_034177.2, read as the reverse complement.
GACCCACTAGAATTGTGATACAGTGAAATAATCTGCCTGTAAACAATTGTTGGAAAATGACTTAGGGACATCTATTTTGTGCATGACAACTGACTTGCCAAAACTATAGTTTGTTAACAATACATTTGTGGAGTGGTTGAAAAATGAGTTTTAATGACTCTTAAGTGTATTTAAACTTAAGATGTACGATAGGGGCAATCAGAGAATATTTGTGTCTCTTCGGGAATAGTGTCTAGACCAAATACATATTTTGTTGTAGAGCTCCTGATGAAGCTGATACTGTCCACTGCTGATGCTGAGATTTCATTCTGATTAATGGTTTATTGTTACCTATGGGAGTGAGAACTGTGGTCTTGGTTGAACATTGGTCTTGGTTGAGCCTGAGAGAAAGCATGAATGCATAAAACTATAAAACGTAGCTTAGCCCTGTCATATTCAAATTGAATGGAGAGACAAGGGAGCTGTGTTTTTTAAAACAGCTAGACACTATAGTGCAGGAGTGTCTGTAATAAAAAAGGCCCATGCATCTAACAGAGCGAGAGAAAATATATTTTCTGACTGGACAATTTGCACTGCTTTGGTGTAATTCTCAGCTCTGTCTAGCCTATATTCCTCTCATGTTTAACATATGTAATAGGAATGTCGCTTTTGTCCTGCCCTGCTCTGCGCTGCCTGACTCCGTGTACTGCGCGGCGCCAGCCAAGTTCAAATAGGCTAAACCATCGTCTGTCACATCACGATGTCATCACCATCGACAGTGACTGTCAATCATCATCTATAGAAGATATTATCGTAATTTCGCCCAAGGTTGGTCTGCTATCTCTCCTGAGGTTTACTACTGTGGTTGTCTAGTTTTAGGCCGATATGATATCTCGTTAGCTTCACATGGATAATCTGGTAATCCTATTATTTGTGTTCGGGTTCGTCAATAATGTGATTTGAGTTGCTGTAATCTCAGCTAATGTAATTTGTAAATGTGAAGCTAGAGAACAGTGACTTCCTTCTGCACAGTAAGAGATGTTTCCTGTAATCTATACCGATTTTGGACCTTAATTTGATCATCCTGCTACAGTTTACGGACATATTCAACCAATCCCTATACCAGTCTGCTGTTCCCACATGCTTCAAGAGGGCCACCATTGTTCCTGTTCCCAAGAAAGCTAAGGTAACTGAGCTAAACGACTACCGCCCCGTAGCACTCACATCCGTCATCATGAAGTGCTTTGAGAGACTAGTCAAGGACCATATCACCTCCACCCTACCTGACACCCTTGACCCACTCCAATTTGCTTACTGCCCAAATAGGTCCACAGACGATGCAATCTCAACCACACTGCACACTGCCCTAACCCATCTGGACAAGAGGAATACCTATGTGAGAATGCTGTTCATCGACTACAGCTCGGCATTCAACACCATAGTACCCTCCAAGCTCGTCATCAAGCTCGAGACCCTGGGTCTCGACCCCGCCCTGTGCAACTGGGTACTGGACTTCCTGACGGGCCGCCCCCAGGTGGTGAGGGTAGGCAACAACATCTCCTCCCCGCTGATCCTCAACACTGGGGCCCCACAAGGGTGCGTTCTGAGCCCTCTCCTGTACTCCCTGTTCACCCACGACTGCGTGGCCACGCACGCCTCCAACTCAATCATCAAGTTTGCGGACGACACAACAGTGGTAGGCTTGATTACCAACAACGACAAGACGGCCTACAGGGAGGAGATGAGGGCCCTCGGAGTGTGGTGTCAGGAAAATAACCTCACACTCAACGTCAACAAAACTAAGGAGATGATTGTGGACTTCAGGAAACAGCAGAGGGAACACCCCCCCCCCCCCCATCCACATCGATGGAACAGTAGTGGAGAGGGTAGCAAGTTTTAAGTTCCTCGGCATACACATCACAGACAAACTGAATTGGTCCACTCACACAGACAGCATCGTGAGGAAGGCGCAGCAGCGCCTCTTCAACCTCAGGAGGCTGAAGAAATTCGGCTTGTCACCAAAAGCACTCACAATCTTCTACAGATGCACAATCGAGAGCATCCTGGCGGCTGTATCACCGCCTGGTATGGCAACTGCACCGCCCTCAACCGTAAGGCTCTCCAGAGGGTAGTGAGGTCTGCACAACGCATCACCGGGGGCAAACTACCTGCCCTCCAGGACACCTACACCACCCGATGCTACAGGAAGGCCATAAAGATCATCAAGGACATCAACCACCCGAGCCACTGCCTGTTCACCCCGCTGTCATCCAGAAGGCGAGGTCAGTACAGGTGCATCAAAGCTGGGACCGAGAGCCTGAAAAACAGCTTCTATCTCAAGGCCATCAGACTGTTAAACAGCCACCACTAACATTGAGTGGCTACTGCCAACACACTGTCAATGACACTGACTCTACTCCAGCCACTTTAATAATGGGAATTGATGGGAAATGATGTAAATATATCACTAGCCACTTTAAACAATGCTACCTTATATAATGTTACTTACCCTACATTATTCATCTCATATGCATACGTAGATACTGTACTCTATATCATCGACTGCATCCTTATGGAATACATGTATCACTAGCCACTTTAACTATGCCACTTGGTTTACATACTCATCTCATATGTATATACTGTACTCGATATCATCTACTGTATCTTGCCTATGCTGCTTTGTACCATAACTCATTCATATATCCTTATGTACATATTCTTTATCCCCTTACACTGTGTATAAGACAGTAGTTTTTTGGGGAATTGTTAGTTAGATTACTTGTTGGTTATTACTGCATTGTCGGAACTAGAAGCACAAGCATTTCGCTACACTCGCATTAACATCTGCTAACCATGTGTATGTGACAAATAAATTTGATTTGATTTTTGATTTGATTTACAGGAGAACTTTCCTGCAGGACATTTTGTATTTATGGTATTTAGATGTTTTGTTTATTTGAGGTTTAAAAAGGCAAAGTTTGCAGTTTCCACTTTGAAATGTCAGACTTGATTTTCCCAATGACAATTATATCAACCCTTACAGAAATGTCCATTAATTACAGTCCCCTTCAGAAAGTATTCACACCCCTTGACTTTTTCCACATTTTGTGTTACAGCCTGAATTTAAAATTGATTAAATTCAGATTTGTTTTTGTCACTGGCCTACACACAATACCCCATAATGTCAAAGTGGAATTATGCTTTCAGAAATGTTTACAAATTAATACAATTTTTAAAGCTGAAGTGTCTTGAGTCAATATATATTTTTAAGTAAAACTTAGCTTTTTTATTTTATTCTTTCAAATTATTTTTTAAATGTAACCTGTATTTAACTAGGCAAGTCATTTAAGAACACATTTTTATTTACAATGACGGCCTGTCCCCGGCCAAACCTGGATGACACTGTGCCAATTGTGCGCCTTCCTATGGGACTCCCAATCACGGCCGGATTTGATACAGCCCCAGATTTGAACCAGGGACTGTAGTGACACCTCTTGCACTGAGATGTAGTGCTTGAGACCGCTGCGCAACCTGGGAGCCTGAAACAAGTCACATAAGTTGCATGGACTAACTCTGTGTGATAATAGTTTTTAACAGGATTTTTTTCAATGACTACCTCATCTCTGTACCCCACAAATACAATTATCTTTAAGGTCCCTCAGTCGAGCAGTGAATTTCAAACACAGATTCAACCACAAAGACCCGGGAGGTTTTCCAGTGCCTCCCAAAGAAGGGCAGCTACCATTGGTAGATGGGTAAAAATAAAAAAAGCAGACATTGAATATCCCTTTGAGCATGGTAAAGTTATTAATTACACCTTGAATGGTATATCAATACACCCAGTCACTACAAAGATACAGGTGTCCTTCCTAACTCAGTTGCCGGAGAGGAAGGAAACCGCTCAGGGATTTCACCATGAGACCAATGGTGACTTTAAAACAGTTACAGAGTTTAATGAATGTGTTAGGAGAAAACTGAGGCTAGATCAACAACATTGTAGTTACTCCACAACACTAACCTAATTGACAGAGTGAAAAGAAGGAAACCAGAACATAATAAATATATTCCAAAACAAGCATCCTGTTTGCAACAAGGCACTAAAGTATTACTGCAAAAAATGTGGCAAAGCAATTAACTTTCTGTCCTGAATACAAAGTGTTATGTTTGGGACAAATCCAATACAACACATTACTGTGTACCACTCTCTCCATATTTTCAAACACAGTGGTGGCTGCATCATGTTATCAAATCGAATTGTATTTAATTGTATTTCAAATCTAATTGTACAACAGGTTTAGACCTTAGAGTGAAATGCTTACTTACAAGCCCTTAACCAACAATGCAGTTTTAAGAAAATCCCAAAACAAGTAAGAGATAAGAGTAACAAATAATTAAAGAGCAGCAGTAAATAACAATAGCAAGGCTATTTTCAAGTGGTACTGGTTCAGAGTCAATGTGCGTGGGCACAGGTATTGAGGTAATTATGTACATGTAGGTAGAGTTATTAAAGTGACTATGTGTATATAATAGAGTTGCAGCAGCGTAGGGGGGGGTGCAATGCAAATAGTCTGGGTAGCCATTTGATTCGCTGTTCAGGAGTCTTATGGCTTGGAGGTAGAAGGTGTAGAAGCCTCTTGGACCGAGACTTGACGCTCCGGTACCGCTTGCCGTGTGGCAGCAGAGAGAACAGTCTATGACTAGGGTGGCTGGAGTCTTTGACCATTTTTAGTGCCTTCCTCTATGGGTTGTAATCGTTAAGGACTGGGGAGTTTTTCCTTGTTCAATCTGCTTTCCAACAGACACTGGGAGATGAATTCACCTTTCAGAAGGACAATAACCTGAAACACAAGGCCAACACGTGTAGGCTGACAGTGAAATGCTTACTTATGGGTCCTTTCAACAATGCAGAGTTAAAGATGAATAACAAATATAAATACCAATTGAAAATAACATGGCTATATACAGGAAGTAGAAAATAACATGGCTATATACAGGAAGTAGAAAATAACATGACTATATACAGGAAGTAGAAAATAACATGGCTATATACAGGAAGTAGAAAATAACATGACTATATACAGGAAGTAGAAAATAACATGACTATATACAGGAAGTAGAAAATAACATGACTATATACAGGAAGTAGAAAATAACATGGCTATATACAGGAAGTAGAAAATAACATGGCTATATACAGGAAGTAGAAAATAACATGACTATATACAGGAAGTAGAAAATAACATGGCTATATACAGGAAGTAGAAAATAACATGGCTATATACAGGAAGTAGAAAATAACATGGCTATATACAGGAAGTAGAAAATAACATGGCTATATACAGGAAGTAGAAAATAACATGGCTATATACAGGAAGTAGAAAATAACATGGCTATTTACAGGAAGTAGAAAATAACATGGCTATATACAGGAAGTAGAAAATAACATGGCTATATACAGGAAGTAGAAAATAACATGGCTATATACAGGAAGTAGAAAATAACATGGCTATATACAGGAAGTAGAAAATAACATGACTATATACAGGAAGTAGAAAATAACATGGCTATATACAGGAAGTAGAAAATAACATGACTATATACAGGAAGTAGAAAATAACATGACTATATACAGGAAGTAGAAAATAACATGACTATATACAGGAAGTAGAAAATAACATGGCTATATACAGGAAGTAGAAAATAACATGGCTATATACAGGAAGTAGAAAATAACATGGCTATATACAGGAAGTAGAAAATAACATGACTATATACAGGAAGTAGAAAATAACATGGCTATATACAGGAAGTAGAAAATAACATGGCTATATACAGGAAGTAGAAAATAACATGACTATATACAGGAAGTAGAAAATAACATGGCTATATACAGGAAGTAGAAAATAACATGACTATATACAGGAATTACCAGGTAATAACATGGCTATATACAGGGAGTACCAGGTAATAACACTGCTATATACAGGGAGTACCAGGTAATAACATGGCTATATACGGGGAGTACCAGGTAATAACATGGTTATATACGGGGAGTACCAGGTAATAACATGGCTATATACGGGGAGTACCAGGTAATAACATGGCTATATACAGGGAGTACCAGGTAATAACATGGCTATATACAGGGAGTACCAGGTAATAACATGGCTATATACGGGGGGTACGGGTAGTACCAGGTAATAACATGGCTATATACGGGGAGTACGGGTAGTACCAGGTAATAACATGGCTATATACAGGGAGTACCAGGTAATAACATGGCTGGATACAGGGAGTACCAGGTAATAACATGGCTATATACGGGGGGTACCAGGTAATAACATGGCTATATACGGGGAGTACCAGGTAATAACATGGCTATATACGGGGAGTACGGGGAGTACCAGGTAATAACATGGCTATTCCCATAGCAACGATTAAAACATTCCCTAACCAGAAACCGTGGATTGATGGCAGCATTCGCGTGAAACTGAAAGCGCGAACCACTGCTTTTAATCAGGGCAAGGTGACTGGTAACATGACCGAATACAAACAGTGCAGCTATTCCCTCCGCAAGGCAATCAAACAAGCTAAGCGTCAGTATAGAGACAAAGTAGAATCTCAATTCAACGGCTCAGACACAAGAGGTATGTGGCAGGGTCTACAGTCAATCACGGACTACAGGAAGAAATCCAGCCCAGTCACGGACCAGGATGTCTTGCTCCCAGGCAGACTAAATAACTTTTTTGCCCGCTTTGAGGACAATACAGTGCCACTGACACGGCCTGCAACGAAAACATGCGGACTCTCCTTCACTGCAGCCGAGGTGAGTAAGACATTTAAACGTGTTAACCCTCGCAAGGCTGCAGGCCCAGACGGCATCCCCAGCCGAGCCCTCAGAGCATGCCCAGACCAGCTGGCCGGTGTGTTTACGGACATATTCAATCAATCCCTATACCAGTCTGCTGTTCCCACATGCTTCAAGAGGGCCACCATTGTTCCTGTTCCCAAGAAAGCTAAGGTAACTGAGCTAAACGACTACCGCCCCGTAGCACTCACTTCCGTCATCATGAAGTGCTTTGAGAGACTAGTCAAGGACCATATCACCTCCACCCTACCTGACACCCTAGACCCACTCCAATTTGCTTACCGCCCAAATAGGTCCACAGACAATGCAATCTCAACCACACTGCACACTGCCCTAACCCATCTGGACAAGAGGAATACCTATGTGAGAATGCTGTTCATCGACTACAGCTCGGCATTCAACATCATAGTACCCTCCAAGCTCGTCATCAAGCTCGAGACCCTGGGTCTCGACCCCGCCCTGTGCAACTGGGTACTGGACTTCCTGACGGGCCGCCCCCAGGTGGTGAGGGTAGGCAACAACATCTCCTCCCCGCTGATCCTCAACACTGGGGCCCCACAAGGGTGCGTTCTGAGCCCTCTCCTGTACTCCCTGTTCACCCACGACTGCGTGGCCACGCACGCCTCCAACTCAATCATCAAGTTTGCGGACGACACAACAGTGGTAGGCTTGATTACCAACAACGACGAGATGGCCTACGGGGGGAGGTGAGGGCCCTCGGAGTGTGGTGTCAGGAAAATAACCTCACACTCAACGTCAACAAAACTAAGGAGATGATTGTGGACTTCAGGAAACAGCAGAGGGAACACCCCCCTATCCACATCGATGGAACAGTAGTGGAGAGGGTAGCAAGTTTTAAGTTCCTCGGCATACACATCACAGACAAACTGAATTGGTCCACTCACACAGACAGCATCGTGAAGAAGGCGCAGCAGCGCCTCTTCAACCTCAGGAGGCTGAAGAAATTCGGCTTGTCACCAAAAGCACTCACAAACTTCTACAGATGCACACTCGAGAGCATCCTGGTGGGCTGTATCACTGCCTGGTATGGCAACTGCTCCACCCTCAACCGTAAGGCTCTCCAGAGGGTAGTGAGGTCTGCACAACGCATCACCGGGGGCAAACTACCTGCCCTCCAGGACACCTACACCACCCGATGTTACAGGAAGGCCATAAAGATCATCAAGGACATCAACCACCCGAGCCACTGCCTGTTCACCCCGCTATCATCCAGAAGGCGAGGTCAGTACAGGTGCATCAAAGCTGGGACCGAGAGACTGAAAAACAGCTTCTATCTCAAGGCCATCAGACTGTTAAACAGCCACCACTAACATTGAGTGGCTGCTGCCAACACACTGACTCAACTCTCTGGTCATCAGACTGTTAAACAGCCACCACTAACATTGAGTGGCTGCTGCCAACACACTCACACTGACACTGACTCAACTCCAGCCACTTTAATAAAAGGAATTGATGGGAAATGATGTAAATATATCACTAGCCACTTTAAACAATGCTACCTTATATAATGTTACTTACCCTACATTATTCATCTCATATGCATACGTACATACTGTACTCTATCATCGACTGCATCCTTATGTAATACATGTATCATTAGCCACTTTAACTATGCCACTTTGTTTACATACTCATCTCATATGTATATACTGTACTCGATACCATCTACTGTATCTTGCCTATGCTGCTCTGTACCATCACTCATTCATATATCCTTATGTACATATTCTTTATCCCCTTACACTGTGTATAAGACAGTAGTTTTGGAATTGTTAGTTAGATTACTTGTTGGTTATTACTCCATTGTCGGAACTAGAAGCACAAGCATTTCGCTACACTCGCATTAACATCTGCTAACCATGTGTATGTGACAAATACAATTTGATTTGATTTTGAGTACCAGGTAATAACATGGTTATATACAGGGAGTACCAGGTAATAACATGGTTATATATGGGGAGTACCAGGTAATAACATGGTTATATACAGGGAGTACCAGGTAATAACATGGTTATATATGGGGAGTACCAGGTAATAACATGGTTATATACGGGGAGTACCAGGTAATAACATGGCTATATACGGGGGGTACCAGGTAATAACATGGCTATATACGGGGAGTACCAGGTAATAACATGACAATATACAGGGGGTACCAGATAATAACATGACTATATACGGGGGGTACCAGGTAATAACATGGCTATATACAGGGAGTACCAGGTAATAACATGGCTTGATACGGGGAGTACCAGGTAATAACATGGCTATATACAGGGAGTACCAGGTAATAACATGGCTGGATACGGGGAGTACCAGTGCTGCGTTACCACTCATTACTGCCACACCACAGGATGGAAGGTTGGAAGTAATTGAAGGTGCCTAAAAGGCATTTTTTCGGTTGATTGTAAAAAAAAAAAGTACCTTTTTTGGAAGTACATATCAGCCATAATGTGAATAAATTAACATAGTTTCTCAGCAAAATGGCATATTTGGTGTGTAAAAAAACGTATTTTGAAATTATAACTGGTTTTTGAATCTGACCTTTCTGGGCATTACAGAGGTCTCTAATGCACCTATTAGCTTATTGAGGATGACTGGTTGGGGAGCACAGAGAGCGATGTCTTGCTAGCTGTTATAGCCTGAGCAGAGATGAGATGATGACTAGGACGGTAGGCTAATATTGGCCAAAAATATCGGCCTGACCGATTTATAAAACCTCTAATTTTAACACCCAATAAACAGAAAGTGGGACAGGAGAAAGGACTTCAGATGTAGAGTTAAATAGGCCACCTTGTGGAGCACAGACTACACAGTCCTGTTAGAGGGTGAGAGAGATGTAGAGTGAGGAAGTTGGGGGGAAGAGAGCAGGAGAACTGACGACATAGTCATGTTAGAGGGTGAGGAAGTTGGGGGGGAGAGAGCAGGAGAACTGACGACATAGTCCTGTTAGAGGGTGAGAGAGATGTAGAGTTGGGGGGAGAGAGCAGGAGAACTGACGACATAGTCCTGTTAGAGGGTGAGAGAGATGTAGAGTTGGGGGGAGAGAGCAGGAGAACTGACGACATAGTCCTGTTAGAGGGTGAGAGAGATGTAGAGTTGGGGGGAGAGAGCAGGAGAACTGACGACATAGTCCTGTTAGAGGGTGAGAGAGATGTAGAGTTGGGGGGAGAGAGCAGGAGAACTGACGACATAGTCCTGTTAGAGGGTGAGAGAGATGTAGAGTTGGGGGGAGAGAGCAGGAGAACTGACGACATAGTCCTGTTAGAGGGTGAGAGAGATGTAGAGTTGGGGGGAGAGAGCAGGAGAACTATAGATGGGACAGTTCTCCCCTCGTAGATTTGTGTTATTTTGAGCTGCAGCTACACCAGTAGTGGGTTGAATTATTTATATATATATATATATATATTTCACCTTTATTTAACCAGGTAAGCTAGTTGAGAGTTCTCATTTACAACTGTGACCTGGCCAAGATAAAGCAAAGCGACACAAACAACAACCAAGTTATACATGGAATAAACAAACATACAGTCAATAACACAATAGAAAAAGTCTATATACAGTGTGTGCAAATGAGGTAAGATAAGGGAGGTAAGGCAATAAATAGGCCAAAGTAGCGAAGTAATTACTATTTAGCAAATTAACACTGGAGTGATAGATGTGCAGATGATGGTGAGCAAGTAGAATTACTGGGTTGCAAAAGAGCAAAAAGTAAATAAAAACAATATGGGAATGAGGAGTTGGATGGGCTGTTTACAGATGGGCTATGTACAGCTGCAGCGATCGGTTAGCTGATGCTTAGAGTTAGTGAGGGAGATATAAGTCTCCAACCTCATAGATTTTTGCAATTCTTTCCAGTCATTGGCAGCAGAGAAGTGGAAAGAAAGGCGGCCAAAGTAGGAATTGACTTTGGGGGGGACCAGTGCGATATACCTGCTGGAGCGTGTGCTACGCTGGGTGTTGTTATGGTGACCAATGAGCTGAGATAAGGCGGAGCTTCACCTAGCATAGACTTATAGATGACCTGGAGCCAGTGGGTCTGGCGACGAATATGTAGCGAGGGCCAGCCAACGAGAGCATACAGGTCGCAGTGGTGGGTAGTATATGGGGCTTTGGTAACTAAACGGATGGCACTGTGATAGACTGCATCCAGTTTGCTGAGTAGAGTGTTGAAGGCTATTTTGTAAATGACATCGCCGAAGTCGAGGATTGGTAGGATAGTCAGTTTTACGAGGGTATGTTTGGCAACGTGAGTGAAGGAGGCTTTGTTGCGAAATAGGAAGCCGACTCTAGATTTAATTTTGGATTTGAGATGTTTAATACGAGTCTGGAAGGAGAGTTTACAGTCTAGCCAGACACCTAGTTATTTGTAGTTGTCTACATATACTAAGTCAGAATCGTCCAGAGTAGTGATGATAGATGGGCGGGTTGAAAAAGCATGCGTTTCGTTTTACTAGCGTTTAAGAACAGTTGGAGGCCACAGAAGGAGTGTTGTATGGCATTGAAGCTTGTTTGGAGGTTTGTTAACACAGTGTCTAAAGAAGGGCCAGATGTATACAGAGTGGTGTCGTCTGCGTAGAGGTGGATCAGAGAATCACCCGCAGCAAGAGCGACATTGTTGATGTATACAGAGACATTTAACCCTGTGGTACCCCCATAGGTCTGGAAAACAGGCCCATCCGATTTGACACACTGAACTCTATCTGAGAAGTAGTTGGTGAACCAAGTGAGGCAGTCATTTGAGAAACCAATGCTGTTGAGTCTGCCGTTAAGAATACGGTGATTGAAAGAGTCGAAAGCCTTGGCCAGTTCGATGAAGACGGCTACACTCTGAGCAGCTAACCGATCGCTGCAGCTGTACATAGTCTATCGGTAAATAGCCCACCCAATTTACCTACCTCTTCCCCATACTGTTTATATTAATTTACTTTTCTGCTCTTTTGCACACCAGTATCTCTACCTGTACATGACCATCTGATCATTTATCACTCCAGTGTTAATCTGCTAAATTGTAATTATTCGCCTACCTCCTCATGTCTTTTGCACACTCCGCTGTGCAATCGGGTTTCCGAGCCGGTCATGGGTGCACCTCAGCCACACTCAAGGTACTCAACGATATCATAACCGCCATCGATAAAAGACAGTACTGTGCAGCCGTCTTCATCGACCTTGCCAAGGCTTTCGACTCTGTCAATCACCATATTCTTATCGGCAGACTCAGGAGCCTCGGTTTTTCGGATGACTGCCTTGCCTGGTTCACCAATTACTTTGCAGACAGAGTTCAGTGTGTCAAATCGGAGGGCATGCTGTCTGGTCCTCTGGCAGTCTCTATGGGGGTGCCACAGGGTTCAATTCTTGGGCCGACTCTTTTCTCTGTGTATATCAATGATGTTGCTCTTGCTGCGGGCGATTCCCTGATCCACCTCTACGCAGACGACACCATTCTATATACCTTCGGCCCGTCTTTGGACACTGTGCTATCTAACCTCCAAACAAGCTTCAATGCCATACAACACTCCTTCCGTGGCCTCCAACTGCTCTTAAACGCTAGTAAAACCAAATGCATGCTTTTCAACCGGTCGCTGCCTGCACCCGCATGCCCGACTAGCATCACCACCCTGGATGGTTCCGACCTAGAATATGTGGACGTCTATAAGTACCTAGGTGTCTGGCTAGACTGCAAACTCTCCTTCCAGACTCATATCAAACATCTCCAATCGAAAATCAAATCAAGAGTCGGCTTTCTATTCCGCAACAAAGCCTCCTTCACTCACGCCGCCAAGCTTACCCTAGTAAAACTGACTATCCTACCGATCCTCGACTTCGGCGATGTCATCTACAAAATGGCTTCCAACACTCTACTCAGCAAACTGGATGCAGTCTATCACAGTGCCATCCGTTTCGTCACTAAAGCACCTTATACCACCCACCACTGCGACTTGTATGCTCTAGTCGGCTGGCCCTCGCTACATATTCGTCGCCAGACCCACTGGCTCCAGGTCATCTACAAGTCCATGCTAGGTAAAGCTCCGCCTTATCTCAGCTCACTGGTCACGATGGCAACACCCATCCGTAGCACGCGCTCCAGCAGGTGTATCTCACTGATCATCCCTAAAGCCAACACCTCATTTGGCCGCCTTTCATTCCAGTACTCTGCTGCCTGTGACTGGAACGAATTGCAAAAATCGCTGAAGTTGGAGACTTTTATCTCCCTCACCAACTTCAAACATCAGCTATCTGAGCGGCTAACCGATCGCTGCAGCTGTACATAGTCTATTGGTAAATAGCCCACCCTTTCTCACCTACCTCATCCCCATACTGTTTTTATTTATTTACTTTTCTGCTCTTTTGCACACCAATATCTCTACCTGTACATGACCATCTGATCATTCATCACTCCAGTGTTAATCTGCAAAATTGTAATTATTTGCCTACCTCCTCATGCCTTTTGCACACATTGTATATAGACTCCCCCTTTGGTTTCTACTGTGTTATTGACTTGTTAATTGTTTACTCCATGTGTAACTCTTTGTTGTCTGCTCACACTGCTATGCTTTATCTTGGCCAGGTCGCAGTTGTAAATGAGAACCTGTTCTCAACTAGCCTACCTGGTTAAATAAAGGTGTTCTCAACTAGCCTACCTGGTTAAATAAAGGTGAAATAAAAAATATATTAAAAAACCACCTCTTTTACACTACTGCTACTCTGTTCATAATATATGTATAGTCACTTTAACCATATCTACATGTACATACTACCTCAATCAGCCTGACTAACTGGTGTCTGTATGTAGCCTCGCTACATTTTTAGCCTCGCTATTGTATATAGCCTGTCTTTTTACAGTTGTTTTATTTCTTTACCTACCTATTGTTCACCTAACACCTTTTTTTTTTGCACTAGCCTGTAAGGAAGCGTTTCACTGTAAGGTCTACTACACCTGTTGTATTCAGCGTTTCACTGTAAGGTCTACTACACCTGTTGTATTCAGCATTTCACTGTGAGGTCTACTACACCTGTTGTATTCAGCATTTCACTGTGAGGTCTACTACACCTGTTGTATTCAGCATTTCACTGTAAGGTCTACTATACCTGTTGTATTCAGCATTTCACTGTAAGGTCTACTACACCTGTTGTATTCAGCATTTCACTGTGAGGTCTACTACACCTGTTGTATTCAGCATTTCACTGTGAGGTCTACTACACCTGTTGTATTCAGCATTTCACTGTGAGGTCTACTACACCTGTTGTATTCAGCATTTCACTGTGAGGTCTACTACACCTGTTGTATTCAGCATTTCACTGTTAGGTCTACTACACCTGTTGTATTCAGCATTTCACTGTAAGGTCTACTACACCTGTTGTATTCAGCGTTTCACTGTAAGGTCTACTACACCTGTTGTATTCAGCATTTCACTGTGAGGTCTACTACACCTGTTGTATTCAGCATTTCACTGTGAGGTCTTCTACACCTGTTGTATTCAGCATTTCACTGTAAGGTCTACTACACCTGTTGTATTCAGCATTTCACTGTGAGGTCTACTACACCTGTTGTTTTCAACATTTCACTGTGAGGTCTACTACACCTGTTGTATTCAGCATTTCACTGTGAGGTCTACTACACCTGTTGTATTCAGCATTTCACTGTAAGGTCTACCTACACCTGTTGTATTCAGCATTTCACTGTAAGGTCTACTACACCTGTTGTATTCAGCATTTCACTGTAAGGTCTACTACACCTGTTGTATTCAGCATTTCACTGTGAGGTCTACTACACCTGTTGTATTCAGCATTTCACTGTGAGGTCTTCTACACCTGTTGTATTCAGCATTTCACTGTAAGGTCTACTACACCTGTTGTATTCAGCATTTCACTGTAAGGTCTACTACACCTGTTGTATTCAGCATTTCACTGTAAGGTCTACTACACCTGTTGTATTCAGCATTTCACTGTAAGGTCTACTACACCTGTTGTATTCAGCATTTCCCTGTAAGGTCTACTACACCTGTTGTATTCAGCATTTCACTGTAAGGTCTACTACACCTGTTGTATTCAGCATTTCACTGTAAGGTCTACTACACCTGTTGTATTCAGCATTTCACTGTAAGGTCTACTACACCTGTTGTATTCAGCATTTCACTGTGAGGTCTACTACACCTGTTGTATTCAGCATTTCACTGTGAGGTCTACTACACCTGTTGTATTCAGCATTTCACTGTGAGGTCTACTACACCTGTTGTATTGAGCATTTCACTGTAAGGTCTACTACACCTGTTGTATTCAACATTTCACTGTAAGGTCTACTACACCTGTTGTATTCAGCATTTCACTGTAAGGTCTACTACACCTGTTGTATTCGGCGCACGTGACACAAGCTTTGATTTGTTAGACTTCAGTAAAATGTAAAATGGACGCCTATCAAACATAATCCAGTTAGAATCAGGAATTCCCCAAGGCAGCTGTATGTACACAGAGAGCTAGCATTATTAATATGCATGTCAATCTCTCCTGGCTCAAAGTGGAGGAGAGATTGACTAACGTTAGCTAGCCAGCTAGGTAAACAATGAACCATAATCACAACTCATGACGTTACTGCCCTGTGTGAATCTGCAGGTAGCTAACCAACCATGTTCAATATTAGCTAGCTAACATTAGGCTCTAACTAGCCAAGCAAATGGCTCTTTCTGTTAAAATTAGAAACGTGTAATATCTGAAAATGTAGCTAGTTAGACTATCTTACCTGTACATCATCCGTGGTTGGACATGTCTCCTGTTGGATGCCATGGTTGCCCTTAGTTTGAAGATATAATCCGGTGACAGTTGTTTCCCCCATCTCCTCAGTCCTCCAGAAAGTGGAGAGCAACACTTATACAGTTTTAATACATGATACATAAAAAGCTGCGTTAGACCCTACACATACTGACCAGCTCAAATACACAAAAGCATGCTATATGGCAGACCAATCCAAACTCATCTCTCGGCATGTCCAGCCCACTCATTATCTCAGCCAATCATGGCTAGTGGGAAGGTTGCTACCTTTTTCTTTGGCTAACCAACTAGGATCGTAATTTAACAACAATGTCTGTCTCTCTCCTCTCATGGGTTCTCCTGTCTGTCCTCTCATCCTGTCTGTCTCTTCTCCTCTCTCTCTCCTCTCATGGTTCTCCTATTTGTCTTCTCATCCTGTCGCTCTTCTCTCCTGCATGTCTTCTCATCCCATCTCTCTCCTTTCTTGTCTCTCTATCCCTTTGTGGGTTCTCCTGCCTGTCCTCTCTTCCTGTCTGTCTTTATTTGTATTTACAGATGGCATACATGTTTGTTATTAAGGCACATGAAAGTTCACATGTTCCAGAAGGCATTTCTCATTTTGAATAAAAACAAGTTTATGTTCTAACAACTCTCCTGTGAAGTAGTGACTCACGACATGCGCCTAGTTTCCTGAAACAGGTCACATATACTTTTGTATATATAGTGTATGTGGACACTCCTTCAAATTAGTGGATTTGGCTATTTCAGCCACACCCGTTGCTATAAAATCAAACACACAGCCATGTAATCTCCATAGACAAACATTGGCAGTAGAATGGCCTTACTCAGTGACTTCCATGTGGATCCGTCATAGGATGCCAACTTTCCAAAAGGTTAGTTTGTCACATTTCTGCCCTGCTAGAGCTGTCTAGGTTAACTTTTAGTGCTGTTATTGTGAAGTTAAAATGTCTAGGAGAAACAACGGCTCAGTCCTGAAGTGGAAGGCCACACAAGCTCACAGAACAAGACTGCCGAGTGCTGAAGTGCGTCCTCGGTTGCAACACTCACTCGATCGAGTTCCAAACTGCCTCTGGAAGCAATCTCAGCATCAGAACTATACGTCTGGAGCTTCACGAAATGGAATTCCATGGCTGAGCATGGCTGAGCATCCGTACATTAGCCTAATATCACCATGCGCAATGCCAAATGTCGGCTGGAGTGACGTAAAGCTCGCCGCCATTGGACTCTGGAGCAGTGGAAACACGTTCTCTGGAGTGATGAATCACGCTTCACCATCTGGCAGTCCGAAGGACAAATCTGGGTTTGGCGGATGCCAGGAGAACGCTACCTGCCCCAATGCATAGTGCCAACTGTAAAGTTTGGTGGAGGAGGAATAATAGTCTGGGGCTGTTTTTAATGGTTCAGGCCCCTTAGTTCCAGTGAAGGGAAATCTTAACGCTACAGCATACAATGACATTCTAGACGATTCTGTGCTTCCAACTTTGTGGCAACAGTTTGGGGAAGTCCCCTTCGTGTGAGTACCTGTGCTGCGTGTTTTTGCCTTCGTGCCCTTGTGGATTGCGCAGATGATTATGGGTCTCGTCCCGTGTGTTGATCATTGTGTGCTTGTGTTATTTATTTTGTTTGGGATTCAACACTTTGTTTTGTATAGTGTTTGTTTGGTCTTCATCCCTGTGCGTTTACACAGCACCCCGGAGCGTGTGCGGACAGGACAGGCTCTAGTGAGCGTGTGCGGACAGGACGGGCTCTAGTGAGCGTGTGCGGACGGGACAGGCTCTAGTGAGCGTGTGCGGACAGGATAGGCTCTAGTGAGCGTGTGCGGACAGGACAGGCTCTAGTGAGCGTGTGCGGACAGGACAGGCTCTAGTGAGCGTGTGCGGACAGGACAGGCTCTAGTGAGCGTGTGCGGACAGGACAGGCTCTAGTGAGCGTGTGCGGACAGGACAGGCTCTAGTGAGCGTGTGTGGACAGGACAGGCTCTAGTGAGCGTGTGCAGACAGTCTTCTGAGCAGCAGGGCTGGCACCTTATCATACTTTTCTCTCTCTTCACTACAGGAGACCAATGAGATTGTGGCCATTAAGAAGTTCAAGGACAGTGAAGGTAAGAGGCCTGTATTTTAATCAGGAAATAATTCATATTAAGTCCTGTGATAAAGGATGCTGATTTGATCCAGCCAAACCCGTCTTCTGTTATGGGTGGGTGTCTGTCTGTCTCCTGTTTGCATCTAGTCTCATGGGTTCTTCTGTCTCTCTCGCTCCTGTCTGTCTCTTCTCATCCTCTCTGTATCTTCGCTCCTGTCTGTCTTCTCATCCTCTGTGTCTTCTCATCCTCTCTGTATCTTCTCATCCTCTCTGTATCTTCACTCCTGTCTGTCTTCTCATCCTCTGTGTCTTCTCATCCTCTCTGTGTCTTCTCATCCTCTCTGTGTCTTCTCATCCTCTCTGTATCTTCTTTCCTGTCTGTCTCTTCTCATCCTCTCTGTATCTTCGCTCCTGTCTGTCTCTTCTCATCCTCTCTGTATCTTCGCTCCTGTCTGTCTCTTCTCATCCTCTCTGTATTTTCGCTCCTGTCTGTCTTCTCATCCTCTCTGTATCTTCGCTCCTGTCTGTCTTCTCATCCTCTCTGTATATTCGCTCCTGTCTGTCTTCTCATCCTCTCTGTATATTCGCTCCTGTCTGTCTTCTCATCCTCTCTGTATATTCGCTCCTGTTTGTCTGTCTCTTCTAATCCTCTGTATCTTCTCTCCTGTCTGTCTCTTCTAATCCTCTGTATCTTCTCTCCTGTCTGTCTCTTCTCATCCTCTCTGTATCTTCTTTCCTGTCTCTTTTCTCATCCTCTCTGTATCTTCTCTCCTGTCTGTCTTCTTATCCTGTCTCTCTTCTCTCCTGCATATCTTCTCATCCTGTCGGTCTCTTCTCTCCTGTTTGTCTTCTCATCCTGTCTCTCTCCTCTCCTGACTCTTTATCCCTTTGTGGGTCCTCTTGTCTGTCTCTCTTATCTCACCCTGTCTGTCTCTCCTCTAATGGTTCTCATGTCTGTCTTCTCATCCTGTCTGTTCTCTCCTTTCATCCAGTCTTTCTCCACTCCTCTCTTCCTGTCTTTCTCCACTCCTCTCTTACTGTCTGTCTCCACTCCTCTTACTGTCTTTCTCCACTCCTCTCTTACTGTCTTTCTCCACTCCTCTCTTCCTGTCTTTCTAACCTCCTCTTCCTGTCTGTCTCCACTCCTCTCTTCCTGTCTGTCTCCACTCCTCTCTTCCTGTCTGTCTCCACTCCTCTCTTCCTGTCTGTCTCCACTCCTCTCTTCCTGTCTGTCTCCTCTCTTCTCTTCCTGTCTGTCTCCACTCTTCTCTTCCTGTCTGTCTCCACTCCTCTCTTCCTGTCTGTCTCCACTCATCTCTTCCTGTCTGTCTCCACTCCTCTCTTCCTGTCTGTCTCCACTCCTCTCTTCCTGTCTGTTCTCTCTTCTCTTCCTGTCTGTTCTCTCTTCTCTTCCTGTCTGTTCCCTCCTCTCTTCCTATCTGTCTCCACTCCTCTCTTCCTGTCTGTCTCCACTCCTCTCTTCCTGTCTGTTCTCTCCTCTCTTCCTGTCTGTTCTCTCCTCTCTTCCTGTCTGTCTCCACTCCTCTCTTCCTGTCTGACTTCACTCCTCTGCCTGTCTGTCTCCACTCCTCTCTTCCTGTCTTTCTCCACTCCTCTCTTACTGTCTGTCTCCACTCCTCTTACTGTCTTTCTCCACTCCTCTCTTACTGTCTTTCTCCACTCCTCTCTTCCTGTCTTTCTAACCTCCTCTTCCTGTCTGTCTCCACTCCTCTCTTCCTGTCTGTCTCCACTCCTCTCTTCCTGTCTGTCTCCACTCCTCTCTTCCTGTCTGTCTCCACTCCTCTCTTCCTGTCTGTCTCCTCTCTTCTCTTCCTGTCTGTCTCCACTCTTCTCTTCCTGTCTGTCTCCACTCCTCTCTTCCTGTCTGTCTCCACTCCTCTCTTCCTGTCTGTCTCCACTCCTCTCTTCCTGTCTGTCTCCACTCCTCTCTTCCTGTCTGTTCTCTCTTCTCTTCCTGTCTGTTCTCTCTTCTCTTCCTGTCTGTTCCCTCCTCTCTTCCTATCTGTCTCCACTCCTCTCTTCCTGTCTGTCTCCACTCCTCTCTTCCTGTCTGTTCTCTCCTCTCTTCCTGTCTGTTCTCTCCTCTCTTCCTGTCTGTCTCCACTCCTCTCTTCCTGTCTGACTTCACTCCTCTGCCTGTCTGTCTCCACTCCTCTCTTCCTGTCTGTCTCCACTCCTCTCTTACTGTCTGTCTCCACTCCTCTCTACCTGTCTTTCTGCACTCCTCTTCCTGTCTGTTCTCTCCTCTCTTCCTTTCTGTCTCCACTCCTCTCTTCCTTTCTGTCTCCACTCCTCTCTTCCTGTCTGTCTCCACTCCTCTCTTCCTGTCTGTCTCCACTCCTCTCTTCCTGTCTGTTCTCTCTTCTCTTCCTGTCTGTTCTCTCCTCTCTTCCTGTCTGTTCTCTCCTCTCTTCCTGCCTGTTCCCTCCTCTCTTCCTATCTGTCTCCACTCCTCTCTTCCTGTCTGTTCTCTCCTCTCTTCATGTCTGTCTCCACTCCTCTCTTCCTGTCTGTTCTCTCCTCTCTTCCTGTCTGTTCTCTCCTCTCTTCCTGTCTGTTCTCTCCTCTCTTCCTGTCTGTTCTCTCCTCTCTTCCTGTCTGTCTCCACTCCTCTCTTCCTGTCTGTCTCCACTCCTCTCTCCCTGTCTCCACTCCTCTCCTCTCTTCCGGTTTGTTCTCTCGTCTCTTCCTGTCTGTCTCCACTCCTCTCTTCCTGTCTGTTCTCTCCTCTCTTCCTGTCTGTTCTCTCCTCTCTTCCTGTCTGTTCTCTCTTCCTGTCTGTCTCCACTCCTCTCTTCTTGTCTGTCTCCACTCCTCTCTACCTGTCTTTCTCCACTCTTCTTGTCTTCTCTCCTCTCTTCCTGTCTGTCTCCACTCCTCTCTTCCTGTCTGTCTCCACTCCTCTCTTCCTGTCTGTTCTCTCTTCTCTTCCTGTCTGTTCTCTCCTCTCTTCCTGTCTGTTCTCTCCTCTCTTCCTGTCTGTTCCCTCCTCTCTTCCTATCTGTCTCCACTCCTCTCTTCCTGTCTGTCTCCACTCCTCTCTTCCTGTCTGTCTCCACTCCTCTCTTCCTGTCTGTCTCCACTCCTCTCTTCCTGTCTGTTCTCTCCTCTCTTCCTGTCTGTTCTCTCCTCTCTTCCTGTCTGTTCTCTCCTCTCTTCATGTCTGTTTCCACTCCTCTCTTCCTGTCTGTTCTCTCCTCTCTTCCTGTCTGTTCTCTCCTCTCTTCCTGTCTGTTCTCTCCTCTCTTCCTGTCTTTCTCCACTCCTCTCTTCCTGTCTTTCTCCACTCCTCTCTTCCTGTCTGTCTCCACTCCTCTCTTCCTGTCTCCACTCCTCTCCTCTCTTCCGGTTTGTTCTCTCGTCTCTTCCTGTCTGCCTCCACTCCTCTCTTCCTGTCTGTTCACTCCTCTCTTCCTGTCTGTTCTCTCCTCTCTTCCTGTCTGTTCTCTCCTCTCTTCCTGTCTGTTCTCTCCTCTCTTCCTGTCTGTCTCCACTCCTCTCTACCTGTCTGTTCTCTCCTCTCTTCCTGTCTGTCTCCACTCCTCTCTTCCTGTCTGTCTCCACTCCTCTCTTCCTGGCTGTCTCCACTCCTCTCTTCCTGTCTGTTCTCTCTTCTCTTCCTGTCTGTTCTCTCCTCTCTTCCTGTCTGTTCCCTCCTCTCTTCCTATCTGTCTCCACTCCTCTCTTCCTGTCTGTCTCCACTCCTCTCTTCCTGTCTGTCTCCACTCCTCTCTTCCTGTCTGTTCTCTCCTCTCTTCCTGTCTGTCTCCACTCCTCTTCCTGTCTGTTCTCTCCTCTCTTCCTGTCTGTCTCCACTCCTCTCTTCCTGTCTGTTCTCTCCTCTCTTCCTGTCTGTTCTCTCCTCTCTTCATGTCTGTCTCCACTCCTCTCTTCCTGTCTGTTCTCTCCTCTCTTCCTGTCTGTTCTCTCCTCTCTTCCTGTCTGTTCTCTCCTCTCTTCCTGTCTGTTCTCTCCTCTCTTCCTGTCTGTCTCCACTCCTCTCTTCCTGTCTGTCTCCACTCCTCTCTCCCTGTCTCCACTCCTCTCCTCTCTTCCGGTTTGTTCTCTCGTCTCTTCCTGTCTGTCTCCACTCCTCTCTTCCTGTCTGTTCTCTCCTCTCTTCCTGTCTGTTCTCTCCTCTCTTCCTGTCTGTTCTCTCTTCCTGTCTGTCTCCACTCCTCTCTTCTTGTCTGTCTCCACTCCTCTCTACCTGTCTTTCTCCACTCTTCTTGTCTTCTCTCCTCTCTTCCTGTCTGTCTCCACTCCTCTCTTCCTGTCTGTCTCCACTCCTCTCTTCCTGTCTGTTCTCTCTTCTCTTCCTGTCTGTTCTCTCCTCTCTTCCTGTCTGTTCTCTCCTCTCTTCCTGTCTGTTCCCTCCTCTCTTCCTATCTGTCTCCACTCCTCTCTTCCTGTCTGTCTCCACTCCTCTCTTCCTGTCTGTCTCCACTCCTCTCTTCCTGTCTGTCTCCACTCCTCTCTTCCTGTCTGTTCTCTCCTCTCTTCCTGTCTGTTCTCTCCTCTCTTCCTGTCTGTTCTCTCCTCTCTTCATGTCTGTTTCCACTCCTCTCTTCCTGTCTGTTCTCTCCTCTCTTCCTGTCTGTTCTCTCCTCTCTTCCTGTCTGTTCTCTCCTCTCTTCCTGTCTTTCTCCACTCCTCTCTTCCTGTCTTTCTCCACTCCTCTCTTCCTGTCTGTCTCCACTCCTCTCTTCCTGTCTCCACTCCTCTCCTCTCTTCCGGTTTGTTCTCTCGTCTCTTCCTGTCTGCCTCCACTCCTCTCTTCCTGTCTGTTCACTCCTCTCTTCCTGTCTGTTCTCTCCTCTCTTCCTGTCTGTTCTCTCCTCTCTTCCTGTCTGTTCTCTCCTCTCTTCCTGTCTGTCTCCACTCCTCTCTACCTGTCTGTTCTCTCCTCTCTTCCTGTCTGTCTCCACTCCTCTCTTCCTGTCTGTCTCCACTCCTCTCTTCCTGGCTGTCTCCACTCCTCTCTTCCTGTCTGTTCTCTCTTCTCTTCCTGTCTGTTCTCTCCTCTCTTCCTGTCTGTTCCCTCCTCTCTTCCTATCTGTCTCCACTCCTCTCTTCCTGTCTGTCTCCACTCCTCTCTTCCTGTCTGTCTCCACTCCTCTCTTCCTGTCTGTTCTCTCCTCTCTTCCTGTCTGTCTCCACTCCTCTTCCTGTCTGTTCTCTCCTCTCTTCCTGTCTGTCTCCACTCCTCTCTTCCTGTCTGTTCTCTCCTCTCTTCCTGTCTGTTCTCTCCTCTCTTCATGTCTGTCTCCACTCCTCTCTTCCTGTCTGTTCTCTCCTCTCTTCCTGTCTGTTCTCTCCTCTCTTCCTGTCTGTTCTCTCCTCTCTTCCTGTCTGTCTCCACTCCTCTATTCCTGTCTGTCTCCACTCCTCTCTTCCTGTCTGTCTCCACTCCTCTCTTCCTGTCTCCACTCCTCTCCTCTCTTCCGGTTTGTTCTCTCGTCTCTTCCTGTCTGCCTCCACTCCTCTCTTCCTGTCTGTTCTCTCCTCTCTTCCTGTCTGTTCTCTCCTCTCTTCCTGTCTGTTCTCTCCTCTCTTCCTGTCTGTTCTCTCCTCTCTTCCTGTCTGTCTCCACTCCTCTCTACCTGTCTGTTCTCTCCTCTCTTCCTGTCTGTCTCCACTCCTCTCTACCTGTCTTTCTCCACTCTTCTTGTCTTCTCTCCTCTCTTCCTGTCTGTCTCCACTCCTCTCTTCCTGTCTGTCTCCACTCCTCTCTTTCTGTCTGTTCTCTCTTCTCTTCCTGTCTGTTCTCTCCTCTCTTCCTGTCTGTCTCCACTCCTCTCTTCCTGTCTGTCTCCACTCCTCTCTTCCTGTCTGTCTCCACTCCTCTCTTCCTGTCTGTTCTCTCTTCTCTTCCCGTCTGTTCTCTCCTCTCTTCCTGTCTGTTCCCTCCTCTCTTCCTGTCTGTCTCCACTCCTCTCTTCCTGTCTGTCTCCACTACTCTCTTCCTGTCTGTCTCCACTCCTCTCTTCCTGTCTGTTCTCTCCTCTCTTCCTGTCTGTTCTCTCCTCTCTTCCTGTCTGTCTCCACTCCTCTCTTCCTGTCTGTCTCCACTCCTCTCTACCTGTCTCTTTCTACTCCTCTTCCTGTCTGTTCTCTCCTCTCTTCCTGTCTGACTCCACTCCTCTGCCTGTCTGTCTCCACTCCTCTCTTCCTGTCAGTCTCCACTCCTCTCTTCATGTCTGACTCCACTGCTCTCTTCCTGTCTGACTCCACTCCTCTTCCCATCTGTTCTCTCCTCTCATCCTGTCTGTCCTCTCTTCCTGTCTGTCTCCACTAGTTTCTTACTGTCTTTCTCCACTCCTCTTCTTGTCTTCTCTCCTCTCTTCCTGTGTCTCCACTACTCTCTTCCTGTCTGTCTCCACTCCTCTTCCCATCTGTTCTCTCCTCTCATCCTGTCTGTCCTCTCTTCCTGTCTGTCTCCACTCCTCTCTTACTGTCTTTCTCCACTCCTCTCTTCCTGTCTTTCTCCACTCCTCTTCTTGTCTTCTCTCCTCTCTTCCTGTCTGTCTCCACTACTCTCTTCCTGTCTGTCTCCACTCCTCTCTTACTGTCTGTCTCCACTCCTCTCTACCTGTCTTTCTGCACTCCTCTTCCTGTCTGTTCTGTCCTCTCTTCCTGTCTGTCTCCACTAGTTTCTTACTGTCTTTCTCCACTCCTCTTCTTGTCTTCTCTCCTCTCTTCCTGTGTCTCCACTACTCTCTTCCTGTCTGTCTCCACTCCTCTTCCCATCTGTTCTCTCCTCTCATCCTGTCTGTCCTCTCTTCCTGTCTGTCTCCACTCCTCTCTTACTGTCTTTCTCCACTCCTCTCTTCCTGTCTTTCTCCACTCCTCTTCTTGTCTTCTCTCCTCTCTTCCTGTCTGTCTCCACTACTCTCTTCCTGTCTGTCTCCACTCCTCTCTTCCTGTCTGTCTCCACTCCTCTCTCCCTGTCTCCACTCCTCTCCTCTCTTCCGGTTTGTTCTCTCGTCTCTTCCTGTCTGTCTCCACTCCTCTCTTCCTGTCTGTTCTCTCCTCTCTTCCTGTCTGTTCTCTCCTCTCTTCCTGTCTGTTCTCTCTTCCTGTCTGTCTCCACTCCTCTCTTCTTGTCTGTCTCCACTCCTCTCTACCTGTCTTTCTCCACTCTTCTTGTCTTCTCTCCTCTCTTCCTGTCTGTCTCCACTCCTCTCTTCCTGTCTGTCTCCACTCCTCTCTTCCTGTCTGTTCTCTCTTCTCTTCCTGTCTGTTCTCTCCTCTCTTCCTGTCTGTTCTCTCCTCTCTTCCTGTCTGTTCCCTCCTCTCTTCCTATCTGTCTCCACTCCTCTCTTCCTGTCTGTCTCCACTCCTCTCTTCCTGTCTGTCTCCACTCCTCTCTTCCTGTCTGTCTCCACTCCTCTCTTCCTGTCTGTTCTCTCCTCTCTTCCTGTCTGTTCTCTCCTCTCTTCCTGTCTGTTCTCTCCTCTCTTCATGTCTGTTTCCACTCCTCTCTTCCTGTCTGTTCTCTCCTCTCTTCCTGTCTGTTCTCTCCTCTCTTCCTGTCTGTTCTCTCCTCTCTTCCTGTCTTTCTCCACTCCTCTCTTCCTGTCTTTCTCCACTCCTCTCTTCCTGTCTGTCTCCACTCCTCTCTTCCTGTCTCCACTCCTCTCCTCTCTTCCGGTTTGTTCTCTCGTCTCTTCCTGTCTGCCTCCACTCCTCTCTTCCTGTCTGTTCACTCCTCTCTTCCTGTCTGTTCTCTCCTCTCTTCCTGTCTGTTCTCTCCTCTCTTCCTGTCTGTTCTCTCCTCTCTTCCTGTCTGTCTCCACTCCTCTCTACCTGTCTGTTCTCTCCTCTCTTCCTGTCTGTCTCCACTCCTCTCTTCCTGTCTGTCTCCACTCCTCTCTTCCTGGCTGTCTCCACTCCTCTCTTCCTGTCTGTTCTCTCTTCTCTTCCTGTCTGTTCTCTCCTCTCTTCCTGTCTGTTCCCTCCTCTCTTCCTATCTGTCTCCACTCCTCTCTTCCTGTCTGTCTCCACTCCTCTCTTCCTGTCTGTCTCCACTCCTCTCTTCCTGTCTGTTCTCTCCTCTCTTCCTGTCTGTCTCCACTCCTCTTCCTGTCTGTTCTCTCCTCTCTTCCTGTCTGTCTCCACTCCTCTCTTCCTGTCTGTTCTCTCCTCTCTTCCTGTCTGTCTCCACTCCTCTCTTCATGTCTGTCTCCACTCCTCTCTTCCTGTCTGTTCTCTCCTCTCTTCCTGTCTGTTCTCTCCTCTCTTCCTGTCTGTTCTCTCCTCTCTTCCTGTCTGTCTCCACTCCTCTCTTCCTGTCTGTCTCCACTCCTCTCTTCCTGTCTGTCTCCACTCCTCTCTTCCTGTCTCCACTCCTCTCCTCTCTTCCGGTTTGTTCTCTCGTCTCTTCCTGTCTGCCTCCACTCCTCTCTTCCTGTCTGTTCTCTCCTCTCTTCCTGTCTGTTCTCTCCTCTCTTCCTGTCTGTTCTCTCCTCTCTTCCTGTCTGTTCTCTCCTCTCTTCCTGTCTGTCTCCACTCCTCTCTACCTGTCTGTTCTCTCCTCTCTTCCTGTCTGTCTCCACTCCTCTCTACCTGTCTTTCTCCACTCTTCTTGTCTTCTCTCCTCTCTTCCTGTCTGTCTCCACTCCTCTCTTCCTGTCTGTCTCCACTCCTCTCTTTCTGTCTGTTCTCTCTTCTCTTCCTGTCTGTTCTCTCCTCTCTTCCTGTCTGTCTCCACTCCTCTCTTCCTGTCTGTCTCCACTCCTCTCTTCCTGTCTGTCTCCACTCCTCTCTTCCTGTCTGTTCTCTCTTCTCTTCCCGTCTGTTCTCTCCTCTCTTCCTGTCTGTTCCCTCCTCTCTTCCTGTCTGTCTCCACTCCTCTCTTCCTGTCTGTCTCCACTACTCTCTTCCTGTCTGTCTCCACTCCTCTCTTCCTGTCTGTTCTCTCCTCTCTTCCTGTCTGTTCTCTCCTCTCTTCCTGTCTGTCTCCACTCCTCTCTTCCTGTCTGTCTCCACTCCTCTCTACCTGTCTCTTTCTACTCCTCTTCCTGTCTGTTCTCTCCTCTCTTCCTGTCTGACTCCACTCCTCTGCCTGTCTGTCTCCACTCCTCTCTTCCTGTCAGTCTCCACTCCTCTCTTCATGTCTGACTCCACTGCTCTCTTCCTGTCTGACTCCACTCCTCTTCCCATCTGTTCTCTCCTCTCATCCTGTCTGTCCTCTCTTCCTGTCTGTCTCCACTAGTTTCTTACTGTCTTTCTCCACTCCTCTTCTTGTCTTCTCTCCTCTCTTCCTGTGTCTCCACTACTCTCTTCCTGTCTGTCTCCACTCCTCTTCCCATCTGTTCTCTCCTCTCATCCTGTCTGTCCTCTCTTCCTGTCTGTCTCCACTCCTCTCTTACTGTCTTTCTCCACTCCTCTCTTCCTGTCTTTCTCCACTCCTCTTCTTGTCTTCTCTCCTCTCTTCCTGTCTGTCTCCACTACTCTCTTCCTGTCTGTCTCCACTCCTCTCTTACTGTCTGTCTCCACTCCTCTCTACCTGTCTTTCTGCACTCCTCTTCCTGTCTGTTCTCTCCTCTCTTCCTTTCTGTCTCCACTCCTCTCTTCCTGTCTGTCTCCACTCCTCTCTTCCTGTCTGTCTCCACTCCTCTCTTCCTGTCTGTTCTCTCTTCTCTTCCTGTCTGTTCTCTCTTCTCTTCCTGTCTGTTCCCTCCTCTCTTCCTATCTGTCTCCACTCCTCTCTTCCTGTCTGTCTCCACTCCTCTCTTCCTGTCTGTTCTCTCCTCTCTTCCTGTCTGTTCTCTCCTCTCTTCCTGTCTGTCTCCACTCCTCTCTTCCTGTCTGTCTCCACTCCTCTCTACCTGTCTTTTTCCACTCCTCTTCCTGTCTGTCTCCACTCCTCTCTTCCTGTCTGTCTCCACTCCTCTCTACCTGTCTCTTTCTACTCCTCTTCCTGTCTGTTCTCTCCTCTCTTCCTGTCTGACTCCACTCCTCTGCCTGTCTGTCTCCACTCCTCTCTTCCTGTCAGTCTCCACTCCTCTCCATGTCTGACTCCACTGCTCTCTTCCTGTCTGACTCCACTCCTCTTCCCATCTGTTCTCTCCTCTCATCCTGTCTGTCCTCTCTTCCTGTCTGTCTCCACTAGTTTCTTACTGTCTTTCTCCACTCCTCTTCTTGTCTTCTCTCCTCTCTTCCTGTGTCTCCACTACTCTCTTCCTGTCTGTCTCCACTCCTCTTCCCATCTGTTCTCTCCTCTCATCCTGTCTGTCCTCTCTTCCTGTCTGTCTCCACTCCTCTCTTACTGTCTTTCTCCACTCCTCTCTTCCTGTCTTTCTCCACTCCTCTTCTTGTCTTCTCTCCTCTCTTCCTGTCTGTCTCCACTACTCTCTTCCTGTCTGTCTCCACTCCTCTCTTACTGTCTGTCTCCACTCCTCTCTACCTGTCTTTCTGCACTCCTCTTCCTGTCTGTTCTCTCCTCTCTTCCTTTCTGTCTCCACTCCTCTCTTCCTGTCTGTCTCCACTCCTCTCTTCCTGTCTGTCTCCACTCCTCTCTTCCTGTCTGTTCTCTCTTCTCTTCCTGTCTGTTCTCTCTTCTCTTCCTGTCTGTTCCCTCCTCTCTTCCTATCTGTCTCCACTCCTCTCTTCCTGTCTGTCTCCACTCCTCTCTTCCTGTCTGTTCTCTCCTCTCTTCCTGTCTGTTCTCTCCTCTCTTCCTGTCTGTCTCCACTCCTCTCTTCCTGTCTGTCTCCACTCCTCTCTACCTGTCTTTTTCCACTCCTCTTCCTGTCTGTTCTCTCCTCTCTTCCTGTCTGTCTCCACTCCTCTCTTCCTGTCTGACTTCACTCCTCTGCCTGTCTGTCTCCACTCCTCTCTTCCTGTCTGTCTCCACTCCTCTCTTACTGTCTGTCTCCACTCCTCTCTACCTGTCTTTCTGCACTCCTCTTCCTGTCTGTTCTCTCCTCTCTTCCTTTCTGTCTCCACTCCTCTCTTCCTTTCTGTCTCCACTCCTCTCTTCCTGTCTGTCTCCACTCCTCTCTTCCTGTCTGTCTCCACTCCTCTCTTCCTGTCTGTTCTCTCTTCTCTTCCTGTCTGTTCTCTCCTCTCTTCCTGTCTGTTCTCTCCTCTCTTCCTGTCTGTTCCCTCCTATCTTCCTATCTGTCTCCACTCCTCTCTTCCTGTCTGTTCTCTCCTCTCTTCATGTCTGTCTCCACTCCTCTCTTCCTGTCTGTTCTCTCCTCTCTTCCTGTCTCCACTCCTCTCCTCTCTTCCTGTCTGTCTCCACTCCTCTCTTCCTGTCTGTCTCCACTCCTCTCTTCCTGTCTCCACTCCTCTCCTCTCTTCCGGTTTGTTCTCTCGTCTCTTCCTGTCTGTCTCCACTCCTCTCTTCCTGTCTGTTCTCTCCTCTCTTCCTGTCTGTTCTCTCCTCTCTTCCTGTCTGTTCTCTCTTCCTGTCTGTCTCCACTCCTCTCTTCTTGTCTGTCTCCACTCCTCTCTACCTGTCTTTCTCCACTCTTCTTGTCTTCTCTCGTCTCTTCCTGTCTGTCTCCACTCCTCTCTTCCTGTCTGTCTCCACTCCTCTCTTCCTGTCTGTCTCCACTCCTCTCTTCCTGTCTGTTCTCTCTTCTCTTCCTGTCTGTTCTCTCCTCTCTTCCTGTCTGTTCTCTCCTCTCTTCCTGTCTGTTCCCTCCTCTCTTCCTATCTGTCTCCACTCCTCTCTTCCTGTCTGTCTCCACTCCTCTCTTCCTGTCTGTCTCGCCTCCTCTCTTCCTGTCTGTCTCCACTCCTCTCTTCCTGTCTGTTCTCTCCTCTCTTCCTGTCTGTTCTCTCCTCTCTTCCTGTCTGTTCTCTCCTCTCTTCCTGTCTGTTCTCTCCTCTCTTCATGTCTGTCTCCACTCCTCTCTTCCTGTCTGTTCTCTCCTCTCTTCCTGTCTGTTCTCTCCTCTCTTCCTGTCTGTTCTCTCCTCTCTTCCTGTCTGTCTCCACTCCTCTCTTCCTGTCTTTCTCCACTCCTCTCTTCCTGTCTGTCTCCACTCCTCTCTTCCTGTCTCCACTCCTCTCCTCTCTTCCGGTTTGTTCTCTCGTCTCTTCCTGTCTGCCTCCACTCCTCTCTTCCTGTCTGTTCTCTCCTCTCTTCCTGTCTGTTCTCTCCTCTCTTCCTGTCTGTCTCCACTCCTCTCTTCCTGTCTGTCTCCACTCCTCTCTTCCTGTCTGTCTCCACTCCTCTCTTCCTGTCTGTTCTCTCTTCTCTTCCCGTCTGTTCTCTCCTCTCTTCCCGTCTGTTCCCTCCTCTCTTCCTGTCTGTCTCCACTCCTCTCTTCCTGTCTGTCTCCACTACTCTCTTCCTGTCTGTCTCCACTACTCTCTTCCTGTCTGTCTCCACTACTCTCTTCCTGTCTGTTCTTTCCTGTCTGTTCTCTCCTCTCTTCCTGTCTGTCTCCACTCCTCTCTTCCTGTCTGTCTCCACTCCTCTCTACCTGTCTCTTTCCACTCCTCTTCCTGTCTGTTCTCTCCTCTCTTCCTGTCTGACTCCACTCCTCTGCCTGTCTGTCTCCACTCCTCTCTTCCTGTCAGTCTCCACTCCTCTCTTCATGTCTTTTTTATTTTATTTTATTTCACCTTTATTTAACCAGGTAGGCTAGTTGAGAACAAGTTCTCATTTGCAACTGCGACCTGGCCAAGATAAAGCATAGCAGTGTGAGCATACAACAAAGAGTTACACATGGAGTAAACAATTAACAAGTCAATAACACAGTAGAAAACGAAGGGGGGGTCTATATACAATGTGTGCAAAAGGCATGAGGAGGTAGGCAAATAATTACAATTTTGCAGATTAACACTGGAGTGATAAAAGATCAGATGGTCATGTACAGGTAGAGATATTGGTGTGCAGAAGAGCAGAAAAGTAAATAAATAAAAACAGTACGGGGATGAGGTAGGTGAAAAGGGTGGGCTATTTACCAATAGACTATGTACAGCTGCAGCGATCGGTTAGCTGCTCAGATAGCTGATGTTTGAAGTTGGTGAGGGAGATAAAAGTCTCCAACTTCAGCGATTTTTGCAATTCGTTCCAGTCACAGGCAGCAGAGTACTGGAACGAAAGGCGGCCAAATGAGGTGTTGGCTTTAGGGATGATCAGTGAGATACACCTGCTGGAGCGCGTGCTACGGATGGGTGTTGCCATCGTGACCAGTGAGCTGAGATAAGGCGGAGCTTTACCTAGCATAGACTTGTAGATGACCTGGAGCCAGTGGGTCTGGCGACGAATATGTAGCGAGGGCCAGCCGACTAGAGCATACAAGTCGCAGTGGTGGGTAGTATAAGGTGCTTTAGTGACAAAACGGATGGCACTGTGATAGACTGCATCCAGTTTGCTGAGTAGAGTGTTGGAAGCCATTTTGTAGATGACATCGCCGAAGTCGAGGATCGGTAGGATAGTCAGTTTTACTAGGGTAAGCTTGGCGGCTTGAGTGAAGGAGGCTTTGTTGCGGAATAGAAAGCCGACTCTTGATTTGATTTTCGATTGGAGATGTTTGATATGAGTCTGGAAGGAGAGTTTGCAGTCTAGCCAGACACCTAGGTACTTATAGACGTCCACATATTCTAGGTCGGAACCATCCAGGGTGGTGATGCTAGTCGGGCATGCAGGTGCAGGCAGCGACCGGTTGAAAAGCATGCATTTGGTTTTACTAGCGTTTAAGAGCAGTTGGAGGCCACGGAAGGAGTGTTGTATGGCATTGAAGCTTGTTTGGAGGTTAGATAGCACAGTGTCCAAAGACGGGCCGAAAGTATATAGAATGGTGTCGTCTGCGTAGAGGTGGATCAGGGAATCGCCCGCAGCAAGAGCAACATCATTGATATACACAGAGAAAAGAGTCGGCCCGAGAATTGAACCCTGTGGCACCCCCATAGAGACTGCCAGAGGACCGGACAGCATGCCCTCCGATTTGACACACTGAACTCTGTCTGCAAAGTAATTGGTGAACCAGGCAAGGCAGTCATCCGAAAAACCGAGGCTACTGAGTCTGCCGATAAGAATATGGTGATTGACAGAGTCGAAAGCCTTGGCGAGGTCGATGAAGACGGCTGCACAGTACTGTCTTTTATCGATGGCGGTTATGATGTCGTTTAGTACCTTGAGTGTGGCTGAGGTGCACCCATGACCGGCTCGGAAACTAGATTGCACAGCGGAGAAGGTACGGTGGGATTCGAGATGGTCAGTGACCTGTTTGTTGACTTGGCTTTCGAAGACCTTAGATAGGCAGGGCAGGATGGATATAGGTCTGTAACAGTTTGGGTCCAGGGTGTCTCCCCCTTTGAAGAGGGGGATGACTGCGGCAGCTTTCCAATCCTTGGGGATCTCAGACGAGATGAAAGAGAGGTTGAACAGGCTGGTAATAGGGGTTGCGACAATGGTGGCAGATAGTTTCAGAAATAGAGGGTCCAGATTGTCAAGCCCAGCTGATTTGTACGGGTCCAGGTTTTGCAGCTCTTTCAGAACATCTGCTATCTGGATTTGGGTAAAGGAGAACCTGGAGAGGCTTGGGCGAGGAGCTGCGGGGGGGGCGGAGCTGTTGGCCGAGGTTGAAGTAGCCAGGCGGAAGGCATGGCCAGCCGTTGAGAAATGCTTATTGAAGTTTTCGATAATCATGGATTTATCAGTGGTGACCGTGTTACCTAGCCTCAGTGCAGTGGGCAGCTGGGAGGAGGTGCTCTTGTTCTCCATGGACTTCACAGTGTCCCAGAACTTTTTGGAGTTGGAGCTACAGGATGCAAACTTCTGCCTGAAGAAGCTGGCCTTAGCTTTCCTGACTGACTGCGTGTATTGGTTCCGGACTTCCCTGAACAGTTGCATATCACGGGGACTATTCGATGCTATTGCAGTCCGCCACAGGATGTTTTTGTGCTGGTCGAGGGCAGTCAGGTCTGGGGTGAACCAAGGGCTGTATCTGTTCTTAGTTCTGCATTTTTTGAACGGAGCATGCTTATCTAAAATGGTGAGGAAGTTACTTTTAAAGAATGACCAGGCATCCTCAACTGACGGGATGAGGTCAATGTCCTTCCAGGATACCCGGGCCAGGTCGATTAGAAAGGCCTGCTCACAGAAGTGTTTTAGGGAGCGTTTGACAGTGATGAGGGGTGGTCGTTTGACTGCGGCTCCGTAGCGGATACAGGCAATGAGGCAGTGATCGCTGAGATCCTGGTTGAAGACAGCGGAGGTGTATTTGGAGGGCCAGTTGGTCAGGATGACGTCTATGAGGGTGCCCTTGTTTACAGAGTTAGGGTTGTACCTGGTGGGTTCCTTGATGATTTGTGTGAGATTGAGGGCATCTAGCTTAGATTGTAGGACTGGCGGGGTGTTAAGCATATCCCAGTTTAGGTCACCTAACAGAACAAACTCTGGAGCTAGATGGGGGGCGATCAATTCACAAATGGTGTCCAGGGCACAGCTGGGAGCTGAGGGGGGTCGGTAGCAGGCGGCAACCGTGAGAGACTTATTTCTGGAGAGAGTAATTTTCAAAATTAGTAGTTCGAACTGTTTGGGTATGGACCTGGAAAGTATGACATTACTTTGCA
Source organism: Oncorhynchus kisutch (assembly GCF_002021735.2). NCBI lineage: Eukaryota > Metazoa > Chordata > Actinopteri > Salmoniformes > Salmonidae > Oncorhynchus > Oncorhynchus kisutch. The sequence continues at coordinate 345,435 of NC_034177.2, read as the reverse complement.
GGCCATCTCTGCAGTAAACTGCAACTCCTCCCCCTTTGGCAGTTCTATCTTGATGGAAGATGTTATAGTTGGGTATGGAAATCTCTGAATTTTTGGTGGCCTTCCTGAGCCAGGATTCAGACACAGCAAGGACATCAGGGTTAGCAGAGTGTGCTAAAGCAGTGAGTAAGACAAACTTAGGGAGGAGGCTTCTGATGTTGACATGCATGAAACCAAGGCTTTTTCGAACACAGAAGTCAACAAATGAGGGTGCCTGGGGACATGCAGGGCCTGGGTTTACCTCCACATCACCCGCGGAACAGAGAAGGAGTAGTATGAGGGTGCGGCTAAAGGCTATCAAAACTGGTCGCCTAGAGCGTTGGGGACAGAGAATAAGAGGAGCAGGTTTCTGGGCATGGTAGAATATATTCAGGGCATAATGCGCAGACAGGGGTATGGTGGGGTGCGGGTACAGCGGAGGTAAGCCCAGGCACTGGGTGATGATGAGAGAGGTTGTATCTCTGGACATGCTGGTAGTAATGGGTGAGGTCACCGCATGTGTGGGAGGTGGGACAAAGGAGTTATCAGGGGTATGAAGAGTGGAACTAGGGGCTCCATTGTGAACTAAAACAATGATAACTAACCTGAACAACAGTATACAAGGCATATTGACATTTGAGAGAGACATACAGCGAGGCATACAGTAATCACAGGTGTTGAATTGGGAAAGCTAGCTAAAACAGTAGGTGAGACAACAGCTAATCAGCTAGCACAACAACAGCAGGTAAAATGGCGTAGACTAGGCAACGGGGCCAACAGATAAAACAAACAAGCAGAATGGAGTACCGTGATTTATGGACAGTCCAGCGTGCATCAGCTATGTAGCCAAGAGATCAGTGTCCAGGGGGCAGCGGTGGATGGGGAAGGGAAGCTGGACTGGCGAGTGTTATCCAGGTTAAAAAAACGAACAATGACTAAATAGCTTGTAGCTAGTTAGCTGGTTAGCTTCTGGAGGTTCTTGAGTGTGTTCTAAAAATAAATAAAAAATAATAGCGATTCCGTATCACATTGGGTGAGGCAGGTTTCCGGAAGGTATAAACAAATTAAAAGTCAAAAGAGATAGAAAGTAAATATGGGTCCGGTGGGCGTTTGGGACGCGGCGATTCAGGCGGTTAGCAGGCCTGTGCTAACAAGCTAACAGTTTGTAGGCCCGGGCTAGACAAGGTAGCAGTTAGCGGACCGGAGCTGGACAAGCTAGCAGTTAGCAGGCCGAATTAGCAAGCAGGGAGATAGCGAGGGCTAGAGAGTTAGCCTTTGGGGGACGTCGCGATGGGGTGAGTCTGTTTATTCCTCTTCATGCGGTGACATCGATAGACCGGTCGTGGGCCCGGGTATTGTAGCTCAGGAGTATGCTACGGTGGTAGCGCAGGCCGGGCTAGCTTCAAGCTAAGTGGGTGGAAACGCTAGCCAGGGGTAATCATCCAGGGTTGCAGTTTAGCTAGATAGCTAGTTGTGAAGATCCAGCGTATTTGGAAGCTTAGGTTTAGCAAAATGTTTTTAAAGGGATAGCTATGTAAAAAACGAAAAATATGTAAAAAAAACGAAAAATAAACAAAATATAAACAAAATATACAGGGACACGACACGACAGGACGACTTACTGCTACGCCATCTTGGATATCTTGGATGTCTGACTCCACTGCTCTCTTCCTGTCTGACTCCACTCCTCTTCCCATCTGTTCTCTCCTCTCATCCTGTCTGTCCTCTCTTCCTGTCTGTCTCCACTAGTCTCTTACTGTCTTTCTCCACTCCTCTTCTTGTCTTCTCTCCTCTCTTCCTGTGTCTCCACTACTCTCTTCCTGTCTGTCTCCACTCCTCTTCCCATCTGTTCTCTCCTCTCATCCTGTCTGTCCTCTCTTCCTGTCTGTCTCCACTCCTCTCTTACTGTCTTTCTCCACTCCTCTTCTTGTCTTCTCTCCTCTTCCTGTCTGTCTCCACTACTCTCTTCCTGTCTGTCTCCACTCCTCTCTTACTGTCTGTCTCCACTCCTCTCTACCTGTCTTTCTGCACTCCTCTTCCTGTCTGTTCTCTCCTCTCTTCCTTTCTGTCTCCACTCCTCTCTTCCTGTCTGTCTCCACTCCTCTCTTCCTGTCTGTCTCCACTCCTCTTCCTGTCTGTTCTCTCCTCTCTTCCTGTCTGTCTCCACTCCTCTCTTACTGTCTTTCTCCACTCCTCTCTTACTGTCTTTCTCCACTCCTCTCTTACTGTCTTTCTCCACTCCTCTCTTCCTGTCTGATCACTCCTCTCTTCATGTCTGTCTCCACTCCTCTCTTCCTGTCTGTTCTCTCCTCTCTTCCTGTCTGTTCTCTCCTCTCTTCCTGTCTGTCTCCACTCCTCTCTTCCTGTCTGTCTCCACTCCTCTCTTCCTGTCTGTTCTCTCCTCTTACTGTCTTTCTCCACTCCTCTTCCTGTCTCCACTCCTCTCCTCTCTTCCTGTCTGTTCTCTCCTCTCTTCCTGTCTGTTCTCTCCTCTCTTCCTGTCTGTCTCCACTCCTCTCTACCTGTCTTTTTCCACTCCTCTCTTACTGTCTTTCTCCACTCCTCTCTTCCTGTCTGATCACTCCTCTCTTCATGTCTGTCTCCACTCCTCTCTTCCTGTCTGTTCTCTCCTCTCTTCCTGTCTGTTCTCTCCTCTCTTCCTGTCTGTTCTCTCCTCTCTTCCTGTCTGTCTCCACTCCTCTCTTCCTGTCTTTCTCCACTCCTCTTTTCCTGTCTGTCTCCACTCCTCTCTTCCTGTCTCCACTCCTCTCCTCTCTTCCGGTTTGTTCTCTCGTCTCTTCCTGTCTGCCTCCACTCCTCTCTTCCTGTCTGTTCTCTCCTCTCTTCCTGTCTGTTCTCTCCTCTCTTCCTGTCTGTTCTCTCCTCTCTTCCTGTCTGTCCCCACTCCTCTCTACCTGTCTGTTCTCTCCTCTCTTCCTGTCTGTCTCCACTCCTCTCTACCTGTCTTTCTCCACTCTTCTTGTCTTCTCTCCTCTCTTCCTGTCTGTCTCCACTCCTCTCTTTCTGTCTGTTCTCTCTTCTCTTCCTGTCTGTTCTCTCCTCTCTTCCTGTCTGTTCCCTCCTCTCTTCCTGTCTGTCTCCACTCCTCTCTTCCTGTCTGTCTCCACTCCTCTCTTCCTGTCTGTCTCCACTCCTCTCTTCCTGTCTGTTCTCTCTTCTCTTCCCATCTGTTCTCTCCTCTCTTCCTGTCTGTCTCCACTCCTCTCTTCCTGTCTGTCTCCACTCCTCTCTACCTGTCTCTTTCCACTCCTCTTCCTGTCTGTTCTCTCCTCTCTTCCTGTCTGACTCCACTCCTCTGCCTGTCTGTCTCCACTCCTCTCTTCCTGTCAGTCTCCACTCCTCTCTTCATGTCTGACTCCACTGCTCTCTTCCTGTCTGACTCCACTCCTCTTCCCATCTGTTCTCTCCTCTCATCCTGTCTGTCCTCTCTTCCTGTCTGTCTCCACTAGTCTCTTACTGTCTTTCTCCACTCCTCTTCTTGTCTTCTCTCCTCTCTTCCTGTGTCTCCACTACTCTCTTCCTGTCTGTCTCCACTCCTCTCTTACTGTCTTTCTCCACTCCTCTCTTACTGTCTTTCTCCACTCCTCTTCTTGTCTTCTCTCCTCTCTTCCTGTCTGTCTCCACTCCTCTCTACCTGTCTTTTTCCACTCCTCTACCTGTCTGTTCTCTCCTCTCTTCCTGTCTGTCTCCACTCCTCTTCCTGTCTGTCTCCACTCCTCTTCCTGTCTGTCTCCACTCCTCTCTTCCTGTCTGTTCTCTCTCTTCCTGTCTGTCTCCACTACTCTCTTCCTGTCTGTTCTCTCCTCTTCCTGTCTGTCTCCACTCCTCTTCCTGTCTGTCTCCACTCCTCTCTTCCTGTCTGTTCTCTCCTCTTCCTGTCTGTTCTCTCCTCTTCCTGTATGTCTCCACTCCTCTTCCTGTCTGTCTCCACTCCTCTCTTCCCGTATGTTCTCTCCTCTCTTCCCATCTGTTCTCTCCTCTCATCCTGTCTGTCCTCTCTTCCTTTCTGTCTCCCCTCCTCTCTTCCTGTCTGTTCCCTCCTCTCTTCCTGTCTGTCTCCACTCCTCTCTTCCTGTCTGTCTCCACTCCTCTCTTCCTGTCTGTCTCCACTCCTCTCTTCCTGTCTGTTCTCTCTTCTCTTCCCGTCTGTTCTCTCCTCTCTTCCTGTCTGTCTCCACTCCTCTCTTCCTGTCTGTCTCCACTCCTCTCTACCTGTCTCTTTCCACTCCTCTTCCTGTCTGTTCTCTCCTCTCTTCCTGTCTGACTCCACTCCTCTGCCTGTCTGTCTCCACTCCTCTCTTCCTGTCAGTCTCCACTCCTCTCTTCATGTCTGACTCCACTGCTCTCTTCCTGTCTGACTCCACTCCTCTTCCCATCTGTTCTCTCCTCTCATCCTGTCTGTCCTCTCTTCCTGTCTGTCTCCACTAGTCTCTTACTGTCTTTCTCCACTCCTCTTCTTGTCTTCTCTCCTCTCTTCCTGTGTCTCCACTACTCTCTTCCTGTCTGTCTCCACTCCTCTCTTACTGTCTTTCTCCACTCCTCTCTTACTGTCTTTCTCCACTCCTCTTCTTGTCTTCTCTCCTCTCTTCCTGTCTGTCTCCACTCCTCTCTACCTGTCTTTTTCCACTCCTCTACCTGTCTGTTCTCTCCTCTCTTCCTGTCTGTCTCCACTCCTCTTCCTGTCTGTCTCCACTCCTCTTCCTGTCTGTCTCCACTCCTCTCTTCCTGTCTGTTCTCTCTCTTCCTGTCTGTCTCCACTACTCTCTTCCTGTCTGTTCTCTCCTCTTCCTGTCTGTCTCCACTCCTCTTCCTGTCTGTCTCCACTCCTCTCTTCCTGTCTGTTCTCTCCTCTTCCTGTCTGTTCTCTCCTCTTCCTGTATGTCTCCACTCCTCTTCCTGTCTGTCTCCACTCCTCTCTTCCCGTATGTTCTCTCCTCTCTTCCCATCTGTTCTCTCCTCTCATCCTGTCTGTCCTCTCTTCCTTTCTGTCTCCCCTCCTCTCTTCCTGTCTGTCTCCACTCCTCTCTTCCTCTCTGTTCTCTCCTCTCTTCCTGTCTGTTCTCTCCTCTCTTACTGTCTGTCTCCACTCCTCTCTTCCTGTCTGTCTCCACTCCTCTCTTCCTGTCTGTCTCCACTCCTCTCTTCCTGTCTGTTCTCTCCACTCCTCTCTTCCTGTCTGTTCTCTCCACTCCTCTTCCTGTTTGTTCTCTCCACTCCTCTTCCTGTCTGTTCTCTCCACTCCTCCTCCTGTCTGTCTCCACTACTCTCTTCCTGTCTGTTCTCTCCTCTTCCTGTCTGTCTCCACTCCTCTTCCTGTCTGTCTCCACTCCTCTTCCTGTCTGTTCTCTCCTCTCCTCCTGTCTCCTCTCCTCTCCTCCTGTCTCCACTCCTCTCTTCCTCTCTGTTCTCTCCTCTCTTCCTGTCTGTCTCCACTCCTCTCTACCTGTCTTTTTCCACTCCTCTTCCTGTCTATTCTCTCCTCTCTTCCTGTCTGTCTCCACTCCTCTCTTCCTGTCTGACTACACTCCTCTTCCTGTCTGTTCTCTCCTCTTCCGGTACTGTCTTTCTCCACTCCTCTTCTTGTCTTCTCTCCTCTCTTCCTGTCTGTCTCCACTCCTCTCTACCTGTCTTTTTCCACTCCTCTTCCTGTTTGTCCTCTCCTCTCTTCCCATCTGTTCTCTCCTCTCATCCTGTCTGTCCTCTCTTCCTGTCTGTCTCCACTCCTCTCTTCCTGTCTGTCTCCACTCCTCTCTTCCTGTCTGTCTCCACTCCTCTCTTCCTGTCTGTCTCCACTCCTCTCTTGCTGTCTTTCTCCACTCCTCTCTTCCTGTCTGTTCTCTCCTCTCTTCCTGTCTTTCTCCACTCCTCTTCCTGTCTCCACTCCTCTCCTCTCTTCCTGTCTGTTCTCTCCTCTCTTCCTGTCTGTTCTCTCCTCTCTTCCTGTCTGTCTCCACTCCTCTCTACCTGTCTTTTTCCACTCCTCTTCCTGTCTGTTCTCTCCTCTCTTCCTGTCTGTCTGTCTGTCTCCACTCCTCTTCCCGTCTGTTCTCTCCTCTCTTCCTGTCTGTTCTCTCCTCTCTTCCTGTCTGTTCTCTCCTCTCTTCCTGTCTGTCTCCTCTCCTCTCTTCCTGTCTGTTCTCTCCTCTCTTCCTGTCTGTTCTCTCCTCTCTTCCTGTCTGTCTCCACTCCTCTCTTCCTGTCTTTCTCCACTCCTCTCTACCTGTCTTTTTCCACTCCTCTACCTGTCTGTTCTCTCCTCTCTTCCTGTCTGTCTCCACTCCTCTTCCTGTCTGTCTCCACTCCTCTTCCTGTCTGTCTCCACTCCTCTTCCTGTCTGTTCTCTCTCTTCCTGTCTGTCTCCACTACTCTCTTCCTGTCTGTTCTCTTCTCTTCCTGTCTGTCTCCACTCCTCTTCCTGTCTGTCTCCACTCCTCTCTTCCTGTCTGTTCTCTCCTCTTCCTGTCTGTTCTCTCCTCTTCCTGTCTGTTCTCTCCTCTTCCTGTCTGTCTCCACTCCTCTTCCTGTCTGTCTCCACTCCTCTCTTCCCGTATGTTCTCTCCTCTCATCCCATCTGTTCTCTCCTCTCATCCTGTCTGTCCTCTCTTCCTTTCTGTCTCCCCTCCTCTCTTCCTGTCTGTCTCCACTCCTCTCTTCCTCTCTGTTCTCTCCTCTCTTCCTGTCTGTTCTCTCCTCTCTTACTGTCTGTCTCCACTCCTCTCTTCCTGTCTGTCTCCACTCCTCTCTTCCTGTCTGTCTCCACTCCTCTCTTCCTGTCTGTTCTCTCCACTCCTCTCTTCCTGTCTGTTCTCTCCACTCCTCTTCCTGTTTGTTCTCTCCACTCCTCTTCCTGTCTGTTCTCTCCAGTCCTCCTCCTGTCTGTCTCCACTACTCTCTTCCTGTCTGTTCTCTCCTCTTCCTGTCTGTCTTCACTCCTCTTCCTGTCTGTCTCCACTCCTCTTCCTGTCTGTTCTCTCCTCTCCTCCTGTCTCCTCTCCTCTCCTCCTGTCTCCACTCCTCTCTTCCTCTCTGTTCTCTCCTCTCTTCCTGTCTGTCTCCACTCCTCTCTACCTGTCTTTTTCCACTCCTCTTCCTGTCTGTTCTCTCCTCTCTTCCTGTCTGACTACACTCCTCTTCCTGTCTGTTCTCTCCTCTTCCGGTACTGTCTTTCTCCACTCCTCTTCTTGTCTTCTCTCCTCTCTTCCTGTCTGTCTCCACTCCTCTCTACCTGTCTTTTTCCACTCCTCTTCCTGTTTGTCCTCTCCTCTCTTCCCATCTGTTCTCTCCTCTCATCCTGTCTGTCCTCTCTTCCTGTCTGTCTCCACTCCTCTCTTCCTGTCTGTCTCCACTCCTCTCTTCCTGTCTGTCTCCACTCCTCTCTTCCTGTCTGTCTCCACTCCTCTCTTGCTGTCTTTCTCCACTCCTCTCTTCCTGTCTGTCTCCACTCCTCTCTTACTGTCTTTCTCCACTCCTCTTCCTGTCTGTTCTCTCCTCTCTTCCTGTCTTTCTCCACTCCTCTTCCTGTCTGTTCTCTCCTCCTGTCTCCTCTCCTCTCCTCCTGTCTCCACTCCTCTCTTCCTGTCTGTCTCCACTCCTCTCTACCTGTCTTTTTCCACTCGTCTTCCTGTCTGTTCTCTCCTCTCTTCCTGTCTGTCTCCACTCCTCTCTTCCTGTCTGTCTCCACTCCTCTCTTCCTGTCTGACTCCAGTCCTCTCTTCCTGTCTGTCTCCTCTCCTCTTCCTGTCTGTTCTCTCCTCTCTTCCTGTCTGTCTCCACTCCTCTCTTAATGTCTTTCTCCTCTCCTCTCTTCCTGTCTATCTCCTCTCTTCCTGTCTGTCTCCTCTCCTCTCTTACTGTCTGTCTCCTCTCTCCCTGTCTGTCTCCTCTCCTCTCTTCCTGTCTGTCTCCACTCCTCTCTGCCTGTCTGTCTCCACTCCTCTCTTCCTGTCTGTCTCCACTCCTCTCTTCCTGTCTGTCTCCACTCCTCTCTTCCTGTCTGTCTCCACTCCTCTCTTCCTGTCTGTCTCCACTCCTCTCTTCCTGTCTGTCTCCACTCCCCTCTTCCTGTCTGTCTCCACTCCTCTCTTCCTGTCTGTCTTCACTCCTCTCTTCCTGTCTGTCTCCACTCCTCTCTTCCTGTCTGTCTGTCTCACTCCTCTCTTCCTGTCGGTTCTCTCCTCTCTTACTGTCTTTCTCCACTCCTCTTCCTGTCTGTTCTCTCCTCTCTTCCTGTCTGTCTCCACTCCTCTCTTCCTGTCTGACTCCACTCCTCTTCCTGTCTGTTCTCTCCCCTCTTCCTGTCTGTCTCCACTCCTCTCTACTTTCTGTCTGTCCTCTCCTCTCTTCCCGTCTGTTCTCTCCTCTCATCCTGTCTGTTCTCTCTTCCTGTCTGTCTCCACTCCTCTCTTAATGTCTTTCTCCTCTCCTCTCTTCCTGTCTGTCTCCTCTCCTCTCTTTCTGTCTGTCTCCTCTCTTCCTGTCTGTCTCCTCTCCTCTCTTCCTGTCTGTCTCCTCTCCTCTCTTCCTGTCTGTCTCCAGTCCTCTCTTCCTGTCTGTCTCCTCTCCTCTCTTCCTGTCTGTCTCCACTCCTCTCCCTGTCTGTCTCCTCTCCTCTCTTCCTGTCTGTCTGTCTCCACTCCTCTCTTCCTGTCTGTCTGTCTCACTCCTCTCTTCCTGTCGGTCTCTCCTTTCCCCAGAGAATGAGGAGGTTAAGGAGACAACACTCCGGGAGCTGAAGATGCTCCGAACCTTGAAGCAGGAGAATATCGTGGAGCTGAAGGAAGCCTTCCGCAGGAGGGGGAAACTCTACCTGGTGTTTGAGTATGTAGAGAAGGTAAGACTAGCTTCACTTGTAGTCTCCTGCAGTGAATATTGATTATATCTCAGAATAATAAGACTTATGAAACCTTCAAATGATAGTTTAGATGATGATCAAATAAATAGTCCAGGAGATTGATACTGATCCCTTCTGTTGGTCTCTTCTAGAACATGCTGGAGCTGCTGGAGGAGCTTCCTAACGGAGTGCCGTCTGATAAAGTCAGGAACTACATCTACCAGCTGATCAAAGCTATCCATTGGTGTCATAAGAACGACATTGTCCACCGGGGTAAGGAGACATGATGCTTTAGGAACCAGAACCAATTAACACACTTTTAATATACCAGAGCCTCAGCCTTCCATTAGACCCTAGTGCACACTCTTCAGGTAATATGAAGTCCCAACATTCCTCCGTCCTGCCATGACATCTTTTCTGGTTTGATAGTTTGTAATAGTCTGTTCAGTGTCTCAGATGATGAGAGCTTGTGACTTGGAGTACAGCAACACTCCAGATGGCTTCTTTCAGACAACATGATGACAATATTATGGAGGCAAACCATATCCCCTCACTATGACCTGACTTAGGGTTAGCTAACCCTAACCCATATCCCCTCACTATGACCTGACTTATGTTTAGCTAACCCTAACCCATATCCCCTCACTATGACCTGACTTAGGGTTAGCTAACCCTAACCCATATCCCCTCACTATGACCTGACTTAGGGTTAGCTAACCCTAACCCATATCCCCTCACTATAACCTGACTTAGGGTTAGCTAACCCTAACCCATATCCCCTCACTATGACCTGACTTAGGGTTAGCTAATCCTTTTTGTCCAACATGTCTCTGGACCCACTCACTGTCACAGTCATACGCTGGACCTAGTTTTGTCCCATGGAATAAATGTGTTGGATCTTAATGTTTTTCCTCATAATCCTGGACTATCGGACCACCATTTTATTACGTTTGCAATTGCAACAAATAATCTGCTTAGACCCCAACCAAGGAACATCAAAAGTCGTGCTATAAATTCACAGACAACACAAAGATTCCTTGATGCCCTTCCAGACTCCCTCTGCCTACCCAAGGACGCCAGAGGACAAAAATCAGTTAACCACCTAACTGAGGATCTCAATCTAATCTTGCGCAATACCCTAGATGCAGTTGCACCCCTAAAAACTAAAAAAATGTCTCATAAGAAACTAGCTCCCTGGTACACAGAAAATACCCGAGCTCTGAAGCAAGCTTCCAGAAAATTGGAACGGAAATGGCGCCACACCAAACTGGAAGTCTTCCGACTAGCTTGGAAGGACGGTACCGTGCAGTACCGTAGAGCCCTTACTGCTGCTCGATCATCCTATTTTTCTAACTTAATTGAGGAAAATAAGAACAATCCGAAATTCCTTTTTAATACTGTCGCAAAGCTAACTAAAAAGCAGCATTCCCCAAGAGAGGATGACTTTCACTTTAGCAGTGATAAATTCATGAACTTCTTTGAGGAAAAGATTATGATTATTAGAAAGCAAATTACGGACTCCTCTTTAAACCTGCGTATTCCTCCAAACCTCAGTTGTCCTGAGTCTGCACAACTCTGCCAGGACCTAGGATCAAGAGAGACGCTCAAGTGTTTTAGTACTATATCTCTTGACACAATGATGAAAATAATCATGGCCTCTAAACCTTCAAGCTGCATACTGGACCCTATTCCAACTAAACTACTGAAAGAGCTGCTTCCTGTGCTTGGCCCTCCTATGTTGAACATAATAAACGGCTCTCTATCCACTGGATGTGTACCAAACTCACTAAAAGTGGCAGTAATAAAGCCTCTCTTGAAAAAGCCAAACCTTGACCCAGAAAATATAAAAAACTATCGGCCTATATCGAATCTTCCATTCCTCTCAAAAATTTTAGAGAAGGCTGTTGCGCAGCAACTCACTGCCTTCCTGAAGACAAACAATGTATACGAAATGCTTCAGTCTGGTTTTAGACCCCATCATAGCACTGAGACGGCACTTGTGAAGGTGGTAAATGACATGTTAATGGCATCGGACCGAGGCTCTGCATCTGTCCTCGTGCTCCTAGACCTTAGTGCTGCTTTTGATACCATCGATCACCACATTCTTTTGGAGAGATTGGAAACCCAAATTGGTCTACACGGACATGTTCTGGCCTGGTTTAGATCTTATCTGTTGGAAAGATATCAGTTTGTCTCTGTGAATGGTTTGTCCTCTGACAAATCAACTGTAAATTTCGGTGTTCCTCAAGGTTCCGTTTTAGGACCACTATTGTTTTCACTATATATTTTACCTCTTGGGGATGTTATTCGAAAACATAATGTAAACTTTCACTGCTATGCGGATGACACACAGCTGTACATTTCAATGAAACATGGTGAAGCCCCAAAATTGCCCTCGCTAGAAGCATGTGTTTCAGACATAAGGAAGTGGATGGCTGCAAACTTTCTACTATTAAACTCGGACAAAACAGAGATGCTTGTTCTAGGTCCCAAGAAACAAAGAGATCTTCTGTTGAATCTGACAATTAATCTTAATGGTTGTACAGTCGTCTCAAATAAAACTGTGAAGGACCTCGGCGTTACTCTGGACCCTGATCTCTCTTTTGAAGAACATATCAAGACCATTTCGAGGACAGCTTTTTTCCATCTACGTAACATTGCAAAAATCAGAAACTTTCTGTCCAAAAATGATGCAGAAAAATTAATCCATGCTTTTGTCACTTCTAGGTTAGACTACTGCAATGCTCTATTTTCCGGCTACCCGGATAAAGCACTAAATAAACTTCAGTTAGTGCTAAATACGGCTGCTAGAATCCTGACTAGAACCAAAAAATTTGATCATATTACTCCAGTGCTAGCCTCTCTACACTGGCTTCCTGTCAAAGCAAGGGCTGATTTCAAGGTTTTACTGCTAACCTACAAAGCATTACATGGGCTTGCTCCTACCTATCTCTCTGATTTGGTCCTGCCGTACATACCTATACGTACGCTACGGTCACAAGACGCAGGCCTCCTAATTGTCCCTAGAATTTCTAAGCAAACAGCTGGAGGCAGGGCTTTCTCCTATAGAGCTCAATTTTTATGGAACGGTCTGCCTACCCATGTCAGAGACGCAAACTCGGTCTCAACCTTTAAGTCTTTACTGAAGACTCATCTCTTCAGTGGGTCATATGATTGAGTGTAGTCTGGCCCAGGAGTGGGAAGGTGAACGGAAAGGCTCTGGAGCAACGAACCGCCCTTGCTGTCTCTGCCTGGCCGGTTCCCCTCTTTCCACTGGGATTCTCTGCCTCTAACCCTATTACAGGGGCTGAGTCACTGGCTTGCTGGGGCTCTCTCATGCCGTCCCTGGAGGGGGTGCGTCACCTGAGTGGGTTGATTCACTGTTGTGGTCATCCTGTCTGGGTTGGCGCCCCCCCCCTTGGGTTGTGCCGTGGCGGAGATCTTTGTGGGCTATACTCAGCCTTGTCTCAGGATGGTAAGTTGGTGGTTGAAGATATCCCTCTAGTGGTGTGGGGGCTGTGCTTTGGCAAAGTGGGTGGGGTTATATCCTTCCTGTTTGGCCCTGTCCGGGGGTGTCCTCGGATGGGGCCACAGTGTCTCCTGACCCCTCCTGTCTCAGCCTCCAGTATTTATGCTGCAGTAGTTTGTGTCGGGGGGCTGGGGTCAGTTTGTTATATCTGGAGTACTTCTCCTGTCCTATTCGGTGTCCTGTGTGAATCTAAGTGTGCATTCTCTAATTCTCTCCTTCTCTCTTTCTTTCTCTCTCTCGGAGGACCTGAGCCCTAGGACCATGCCCCAGGACTACCTGACATGATGACTCCTTGCTGTCCCCAGTCTACCTGGCCATGCTGCTGCTCCAGTTTCAACTTCCACCTGACTGTGCTGCTGCTCTAGTTTCAACTGTTCTGCCTTATTATTATTCGACCATGCTGGTCATTTATGAACATTGAACATCTTGGCCATGTTCTGTTATAATCTCCACCCGGCACAGCCAGAAGAGGACTGGCCACCCCACATAGCCTGGTTCCTCTCTAGGTTTCTTCCTAGGTATTGGCCTTTCTAGGGAGTTTTTCCTAGCCACCGTGCTTCTACACCTGCATTGCTTGCTGTTTGGGGTTTTAGGCTGGGTTTCTGTACAGCACTTTGAGATATCAGCTGATGTACGAAGGGCTATATAAATAAATTTGATTTGATTTGATTTGACCTGACTTAGGGTTAGCTAACCCTAACCCATATCCCCTCACTATGACCTGACTTAGGGTTAGCTAACCCTAACCCATATCCCCTCACTATGACCTGACTTAGGGTTAGCTAATCCTAACCCATATCCCCTCACTATGACCTGACTTAGGGTTAGCTAACCCTAACCCATATCCCCTCACTATGACCTGACTTAGGGTTAGCTAACCCTAACCCATATCCCCTCACTATAACCTGACTTAGGGTTAGCTAACCCTAACCCATATCCCCTCACTATGACCTGACTTAGGGTTAGCTAACCCATATCCCCTCACTATGACCTGACTTAGGGTTAGCTAACCCTAACCCATATCCCCTCACTATGACCTGACTTAGGGTTAGCTAATCCTAACCCATATCCCCTCACTATGACCTGACTTAGGGTTAGCTAACCCTAACCCATATCCCCTCACTCCTGTCTATCTCTGTCTTATCTCTCTCTCCCTCCTTTGTCTCTGTCTCTCCCTCCTGTCTGTCTCTCCTTCCTGTCTCTCTCCTTCCTGTCTGTCTCTGTCTCTCTCTCCACAGATATAAAGCCAGAGAACCTTCTAATCAGTTCTGATGACATCCTCAAGCTATGTGACTTCGGTGAGCAGAGCAACCTGTCTGTCTGTCATCTTCATTCAGTCAGTAACAGCACCAACCTGTTAGAGAATCTTTAGTCTCTACTGTTCTACCTGTATCAACTGTCCTTAGCCATTAACATGTTGATTTAAGTTCCCATAGAAACAGCTAGTCTTCATATGGAGTTATGTTAGCCTGTCTTCTCTGGAAGGTTAGTGTCTGTCTGACACTCCGAGTCACTCACTCACTCACTCACTCACTCACTCACTCACTCACTCACTCACACTCCGAGCCTCAGCAGGTTGTCAGTCTCTCACCAAAGATTGGCAACATAATGTGGACACACAGCTCTCCTCATTCCATGAGGTCACACAGCTCTCCTCATTCCATGTGGTCACACAGCTCTCCTCATTCCATGTGGTCACACAGCTCTCCTCATTCCATGAGGTCACACAGCTCTCCTCATTCCATGTGGTCACACAGCTCTCCTCATTCCATGTGGTCACACAGCTCTCCTCATTGCATGTGGTCACACAGCTCTCCTCATTCCATGTGGTCACACAGCTCTCCTCATTGCATGTGGTCACACAGCTCTCCTCATTCCATGTGGTCACACAGCTCTCCTCATTGCATGTGGTCACACAGCTCTCCTCATTGCATGTGGTCACACAGCTCTCCTCATTCCATGTGGTCACACAGCTCTCCTCATTGCATGTGGTCACACAGCTCTCCTCATTGCATGTGGTCACACAGCTCTCCTCATTGCATGTGGTCACACAGCTCTCCTCATTCCATGTGGTCACACAGCTCTCCTCATTCCATGTGGTCACACAGCTCTCCTCATTCCATGTGGTCACACAGCTCTCCTCATTCCATGTGGTCTTGGGGTTGTTACTACCACATTGATAGCTCCCCTCATTCCATGTGGTCTTGGGGTTGTTACTACCACATTGATAGCTCTCCTCATTCCATGTGGTCTTGGGGTTGTTACTACCACATTGATAGCTCGCCTCATTCCATGTGGTCTTGGGGTTGTTACTACCACATTGATAGCTCCCCTCATTCCATGTGGTCTTGGGGTTGTTACTACCACATTGATAGCTCTCCTCATTCCATGTGGTCTTGGGGTTGTTACTACCACATTGATAGCTCCCCTCATTCCATGTGGTCTTGGGGTTGTTACTACCACATTGATAGCTCGCCTCATTCCATGTGGTCTTGGGGTTGTTACTACCACATTGATAGCTCCCCTCATTCCATGTGGTCTTGGGGTTGTTACTACCACATTGATAGCTCCCCTCATTCCATGTGGTCTTGGGGTTGTTACTACCACATTGATAGCTCCCCTCATTCCATGTGGTCTTGGGGTTGTTACTACCACATTGATAGCTCCCCTCATTGCATGTGGTCTTGGGGTTGTTACTACCACATTGATAGCTCCCCTCATTGCATGTGGTCTTGGGGTTGTTACTACCACATTGATAGCTCGCCTCATTGCATGTGGTCTTGGGGTTGTTACTACCACATTGATAGCTCTCCTCATTGCATGTGGTCTTGGGGTTGTTACTACCACATTGATAGCTCCCCTCATTGCATGTGGTCTTGGGGTTGTTACTACCACATTGATAGCTCCCCTCATTGCATGTGGTCTTGGGGTTGTTACTACCACATTGATAGCTCCCCTCATTGCATGTGGTCTTGGGGTTGTTACTACCACATTGATAGCTCCCCTCATTGCATGTGGTCTTGGGGTTGTTACTACCACATTGATAGCTCACCTCATTGCATGTGGTCTTGGGGTTGTTACTACTATTTTTCACATGTATTCTTTCTTTCATTGTCATGTGATAATATTATATACCATACCAGACACTATGATATATAGTCAGGTTGGTGTTGGGTGGTACCAGACACTATGATAGTCAGGTTGGTGTTGGGTGGTACCAGACACTATGATAGTCAGGTTGGTGTTGGGTGGTACCAGACACTATGATAGTCAGGTTGGTGTTGGGTGGTACCAGACACTATGATAGTCAGGTTGGTGTTGGGTGGTACCAGACACTATGATAGTCAGGTTGGTGTTGGGTGGTACCAGACACTATGATAGTCAAGTTGGTGTTGGATGGTACCAGACACTATGATAGTCAGGTTGGTGTTGGGTGGTACCAGACACTATGATATATAGTCAGGTTGGTGTTGGGTGGTACCAGACACTATGATAGTCAGGTTGGTGTTGGGTGGTACCAGACACTATGATATATAGTCAGGTTGGTGTTGGGTGGTACCAGACACTATGATAGTCAGGTTGGTGTTGGGTGGAACCAGACACTATGATAGTCAGGTTGGTGTTGGGTGGAACCAGACACTATGATAGTCAGGTTGGTGTTGGGTGGAACCAGACACTATGATAGTCAGGTTGGTGTTGGGTGGAACCAGACACTATGATAGTCAGGATGGTGTTGGGTGGTACCAGACACTATGATAGTCAGGTTGGTGTTGGGTGGAACCAGACACTATGAAAGTCAGGTTGGTGTTGGGTGGTACCAGACACTATGATATATAGTCAGGTTGGTGTTGGGTGGTACCAGACACTATGATAGTCAGGTTGGTGTTGGGTGGAACCAGACACTATTGATATATAGTCAGGTTGGTGTTGGGTGGTACCAGACACTATGATATATAGTCAGGTTGGTGTTGGGTGGTACCAGACACTATGATAGTCAGGTTGGTGTTGGGTGGTACCAGACACTATGATAGTCAGGTTGGTGTTGGGTGGTACCAGACACTATGATAGTCAGGTTGGTGTTGGGTGGTACCAGACACTATGATATATAGTCAGGTTGGTGTTGGGTGGTACCAGACACTATGATAGTCAGGTTGGTGTTGGGTGGTACCAGACACTATGGTAGTCAGGTTGGTGTTGGGTGGTACCAGACACTATGATAGTCAGGTTGGTGTTGGGTGGTACCAGACACTATGATAGTCAGGTTGGTGTTGGGTGGTACCAGACACTATGATATATAGTCAGGTTGGTGTTGGGTGGTACCAGACACTATGATATATAGTCAGGTTGGTGTTCTGGTGGTACCAGACACTATGATAGTCAGGTTGGTGTTGGGTGGTAACAGACACTATGATATATAGTCAGGTTGGTGTTGGGTGGTACCAGACACTATGATAGTCAGGTTGGTGTTCTGGTGGTACCAGACACTATGATAGTCAGGTTGGTGTTCTGGTGGTACCAGACACTATGATAGTCAGGTTGGTGTTCTGGTGGTACCAGACACTATGATAGTCAGGTTGGTGTTGGGTGGTACCAGACACTATGATAGTCAGGTTGGTGTTCTGGTGGTACCAGACACTATGATAGTCAGGTTGGTGTTCTGGTGGTACCAGACACTATGATAGTCAGGTTGGTGTTCTGGTGGAACCAGACACTATGATAGTCAGGTTGGTGTTCTGGTGGTACCAGACACTATGATAGTCAGGTTGGTGTTCTGGTGGTACCAGACACTATGATATATAGTCAGGTTGGTGTTCTGGTGGTACCAGACACTATGATATATAGTCAGGTTGGTGTTCTGGTGGTACCAGACACTATGATATATAGTCAGGTTGGTGTTCTGGTGGTACCAGACACTATGATAGTCAGGTTGGTGTTGGGTGGTACCAGACACTATGATATATAGTCAGGTTGGTGTTGGGTGGAACCAGACACTATGATAGTCAGGTTGGTGTTGGGTGGTACCAGACACTATGATAGTCAGGTTGGTGTTGGGTGGTACCAGACACTATGATAGTCAGGTTGGTGTTGGGTGGTACCAGACACTATGATATATAGTCAGGTTGGTGTTGGGTGGTACCAGACACTATGATATATAGTCAGGTTGGTGTTGGGTGGTACCAGACACTATGATATATAGTCAGGTTGGTGTTGGGTGGTACCAGACACTATGATATATAGTCAGGTTGGTGTTGGGTGGTACCAGACACTATGATAGTCAGGTTGGTGTTGGGTGGTACCAGACACTATGATATATAGTCAGGTTGGTGTTCTGGTGGTACCAGACACTATGATAGTCATGTTGGTGTTGGGTGGTAACAGACACTATGATATATAGTCAGGTTGGTATTCTGGTGGTACCAGACACTATGATAGTCAGGTTGGTGTTGGGTGGTACCAGACACTATGATATATAGTCAGGTTGGTGTTGGGTGGTACCAGACACTATGATAGTCAGGTTGGTGTTGGGTGGCACCAGACACTATGATAGTCAGGTTGGTGTTGGGTGGTACCAGACACTATGATATTCAGGTTGGTGTTGGGTGGTACCAGACACTGATATATAGTCAGGTTGGTGTTGGGTGGTACCAGACACTATGATAGTCAGGTTGGTGTTGGGTGGTACCAGACACTATGATATATAGTCAGGTTGGTGTTCTGATGGTACCAGACACTATGATAGTCAGGTTGGTGTTGGGTGGTACCAGACACTATGATATATAGTCAGGTTGGTGTTGGGTGGTACCAGACACTATGATATATAGTCAGGTTGGTGTTGGGTGGTACCAGACACTATGATAGTCAGGTTGGTGTTGGGTGGTACCAGACACTATGATATATATATAGTCAGGTTGGTGTTCTGGTGGTACCAGACACTATGATAGTCAGGTTGGTGTTGGGTGGTAACAGACACTATGATATATAGTCAGGTTGGTATTCTGGTGGTACCAGACACTATGATAGTCAGGTTGGTGTTGGGTGGAACCAGACACTATGATAGTCAGGTTGGTGTTGGGTGGTACCAGACACTATGATAGTCAGGTTGGTGTTGGGTGGTAACAGACACTATGATATTTAGTCAGGTTGGTATTCTGGTGGTACCAGACACTATGATAGTCAGGTTGGTGTTGGGTGGTACCAGACACTATGATATATAGTCAGGTTGGTGTTGGGTGGAACCAGACACTATGATAGTCAGGTTGGTGTTGGGTGGTACCAGACACTATGATAGTCAGGTTGGTGTTGGGTGGTAACAGACACTATGATAGTCAGGTTGGTGTTGGGTGGTAACAGACACTATGATATATAGTCAGGTTGGTGTTCTGGTGGTACCAGACACTATGATAGTCAGGTTGGTGTTGGGTGGTAACAGACACTATGATATATAGTCAGGTTGGTGCTCTGGTGGTACCAGACACTATGATAAAGCACATCACGAAGTGAAACATTTCTTTGAGCACCCTGATACGTCAATATACTCTGTAGAGCAGTACATCTACAGTCTATGTTTAGCTGCTCAGTGTTGACTCATTCTGTTGAATCAATTAATACAGAGAGCGAGAGAGAGGGGGGGTCTGACTGGTTGCTCTTAGACTGTTGTTCCTGTGTCATCATCCTACTGAAATGATTTTACTGTCTTAGCTGTGTTCCTGGTTAGTTGGTCTCCGAGGTCACTTCCTGTTCTCTCTCTTATTCACTGCACTGTTTGTCATCTCTTGTCAGGCTTCGCCCGTAATCTCTCAGAGGGAAATGATGCCAACTACACAGAGTACGTGGCCACTAGATGGTACCGCTCTCCAGAACTACTGCTGGGGTGAGTTTTGTGTATGTGTGTCATTCTGGTTGAGTCCATTCTACCTGGATACTGTAAACATGCACCAACACGTGTAATGGTGTGCAGTACAGGTAGGATACTGCAGACATGAACCATACAATTATAATGACCAACACCCTCTCTCCCCTCTACCCCCAGGGCTCCGTATGGTAAGGCAGTTGACATGTGGTCAGTAGGCTGTATCCTGGGTGAGCTGAGTGATGGCCAGCCGTTGTTCCCAGGAGAGAGTGAGATAGATCAGCTCTTCATCATCCAGAAGGTCCTGGGACCACTGCCTACTGAACAGATGAAACTCTTCTACAATAACCCTCGATTCCACGGGCTAAGGGTAGGACAGGCAGGAAACGGTCTCTGCTCTCAGTACTCTCTCTATCTGTCCACCTCACTCCCCCTCACATGCGCTCTTCCTCTTCTCTTCTTCCTGTTCTTTCCAACTCACTCCATCTCTCGATCTCTGGTCTTATTTCAGTATTCTCTCTCTCTCTCCATCTCTTTTTCCGTCCTCTTCCTCTCTCTCTTACTAGCTGTGGCATGACTGATTGGATCACAGTGACACATAATTTATCTCCATTCTGCCTTGAGGAGTGGTTCAGATCATTACTGACTTGCTGGTTGCCTGTCTGGTGTTACTTGCTGGCGTTACTGACTGGCTGACGTTACTGACTGGTTGGCTGGCTGGCTGGCTTGCTAGTTGGCTAGCTGACCGGCTTGTGTACAGACTGGCTGGTTGGCTGACTGGTTGGCTGGCTGACTGGCATTACTGACTGACTGGCTGGCTGACTGACAGACTGGTTGGCTGACTAGCTGGTTGACTGGCTGGTTGACCGACCGGCTGGCTAGCTGGCTTGTTGACTGACTGGCTGGCTGGATGACTGACAGACTGGTTGGCTGACTATTTGGTTGACTGGCTGGTTGGTCCGACCGGCTGGCTTGTTGACTGACTGGCTGGCTGGATGACTGACAGACTGACTGGCTGGCTGGATGACTGACAGACTGGTTGGCTGACTAGCTGGTTGACTGGCTGGTTGACTGACCGACCGGCTGGCTAGCTGGCTTGTTGACTGACTGGCTGATTGACTTGTTAACTGGCTGGTTGGCTGGCTGACTGGCTTGTGTACAGACTGACTGGCTGGTTGACTGACTGGTTGGCTGGCTGGTTGACTGACTGGCTGGTTGACTCGCTGTATGACTGGTTGACTTGCTGACTGGCTGGCTGGCTGACTGGCATTACTGACTGACTGGTTGTCTGGATGACTGACAGACTGGTTGGCTGACTAGCTCGTTGACTGGCTGGTTGACCGACCGGCTGGCTAGCTGGCTGACTGGGTGGTTGACTTGCTGGCTGGCTGGCTAGCTGGTTGGCTGCCTTGTTGACTGACTGGCTTGTTGACTTGCTAACTGGGTGGTTGTCTTGCTAGCTGGTTGGCTGGCTTTTTGAATGACTGGCTGGTTGACTGACTGGTTGACCGACCGGCTGGGTAGCTGGCTTGTTGACTGACTGGGTGGTTGACTTGCTAGCTGGCTGGCTAGCTGGTTGGCTGGCTTGTTGACTGACTGGCTTGTTGACTTGCTAACTGGGTGGTTGTCTTGCTGGCTGGCTGGCTGGCTAGCTGGTTGGCTGGCTTTTTGAATGACTGGCTGGTTGACTGACTGGCTGACAGGCTGGTTGACGGGAAGACTGACTGACTCGCTGGTTGACTAGCTGACTGACTGACTGGTTGACGGGTTGGCTGGCTGACGGGCAGGCTGGCTGACTGGCTGACTGGCTGCTGATGGTGGTAGAGGCATGACACGCAAACCATGCTATTTGTTGTGTGCTTTTCAGTTCCCAGCAGTGAACCACCCCACCACTCTGGAGAGGAAGTACCTGGGGTTGATCAGTGGAGCCCTGCTGGACCTCATGAAGGTAAGGTCAGAGGTCAGGAGTTAAAGGTCAGGGATGCTACTGGGTTTAGGGTTATGCTGATTCCCACTGAAAGTAGGGTATGACTCTCCATTCCATTAAAACACATGCCTCTAATGTATCTGTAATGTCATGTATCTGTAATGTATCTGTAATGTCATGTATCTGTCATGTCATGTATCTGTAATGTATCTGTAATGTAATGTATCTGTCATGTAATGTATCTGTCATGTCATGTATCTGTCATGTCATGTATCTGTCATGTCATGTATCTGTCATGTATCTGTCATGTCATGTATCTGCCATGTCATGTATCTGCCATGTCATGTATCTGCCATGTCATGTATCTGCCATGTCATGTATCTGCCATGTCATGTATCTGTAATGTCATGTATCTGTAATGTCATGTATCTGTAATGTATCTAATGTCATGTACCTGTAATGTATCTGTAATGTCATGTATCTGTAATGTCATGTATCTGTAATGTATCTAATGTCATGTATCTGTAATGTCATGTATCTGTAATGTCATGTATCTGTAATGTATCTAATGTCATGTATCTGTAATGTATCTGTACCTGTAATGTAATGTAATGTATCTGTAATGTATCTGTCATGTCATGTATCTGTAATGTATCTGTAATGTCATGTATCTGTAATGTCATGTATCTGTAATGTCATATACCTGTAATGTCATGTATCTGTCATGTACCTGTAATGTCATGTATCTGTAATGTCATGTATCTGTAATGTCATGTCAGGTATCTGTAATGTCATGTATCTGTAATGTTATGTATCTGTAATGTCATGTCAGGTATCTTTAATGTATTTAATGTCTCTGTAATGTATCTGTAATGTCATGTCAGGTATCTTTAATGTATTTAATGTCTCTGTAATGTATCTGTAATGTCTCTGTAATGTCATGTCAGGTATCTGTAATGTAATGTCTCTGTAATGTCATGTCAGGTATCTGTAATGTAATGTATCTGTAATGTCATGTATCTGTAATGTCTCTGTAATGTCATGTATCTGTAATGTATCTGTAATGTAATGTATCTGTAATGTATCTGTAATGTCATGTCAGGTATCTGTAATGTCATGTATCTGTAATGTCAGGTATCTGTAATGTCATGTCTCTGTAATGTCATGTATCTGTCATGTATCTGTAATGTATCTGTAATGTCATGTCAGGTATCTGTAATGTCATGTCAGGTATCTTTAATGTATTTAATGTCTCTGTAATGTTATGTATCTGTAATGTTATGTATCTGTAATGTATCTGTAATGTATCTAATGTCATGTCTCTGTAATGTCATGTCTCTGTAATGTCATGTATCTGTAATGTCTCTGTAATGTCATGTCTCTGTAATGTCATGTATCTGTAATGTCTCTGTAATGTCATGTATCTGTAATGTCATGTCTCTGTAATGTCATGTATCTGTAATGTCTCTGTAATGTAATTTAATGTCTCTGTTACCGTCTATTCAGAAAGTATTCAGACCTCTTAACTTTTTCCACATTTTGTTACGTTACAGCCTTATTCTAAAATTAAAATTCCCCTCATCAATTTACACACAAAACCCCATAATAATGAAACCCCATAATAATGAAACCCCATAGTTACATTTTTTTAGATTTTTTTTGCAAATGTATAAAAATAAATAAATAAATGAAATATAACATTTACGTTAGTATTCAGACCTTTTACTCAGTACTTTGTTGAAGCATCTTTGGCTGTGATTAAAGCCTTCAGTCTTCTTGGGTATGACGCTACAAGCTTGGTACAGCTGTATTTGGGGAGTTTCTCCCATTCTTCTCTGTAGATCCTATCAAGCTCTGTCAGGTTGGATGGGGAGCGTTGCTACACAGCTATTTTCAAGTCTCTCCAGAGATGTTCAATCAGGTTCAAGTCCGGGCTCTGGCTTGGCCATTCAAGGACATTCAGAGACTTGTCCCGAAGCCACTCCTGCATTGTCTTGGCTGTGTTCTAAGGGTCGTTGTCCTGTTGGAAGGTGAGCCTCTCTGTACTTTGCTCCGTTCATCTTTCTTTTGATCCTGACTAGTCTCCCAGTCCCTGCCTCTGAAATACATCCACACAGCATGATGCTGCCACCACCAAATCTAATTTTGTTGGTCACATACACATGTTTAACAGGTGTTATTGCGGGTGTATCGTAATGCTTGTGCTTCTAGTTCCGACAGTGAAGTGATATCTAACAGTTTCACAACAAAGTAAAGGAATGGAATTATAAATATATGGATGAGCAATGAGCGGCATAGACTAAGATACAGTAGGATAGAATATAGTATATACATATGAGATGAGTAATGCAAGATATGTATATGTTATTAAAGTGACTAGCATTCCATTTATTAAAGTGGCCAATGATTTCAAGTCTGTATGTAGGCAGCAGCCTCTCTGCTAGTGGTGGCTGTTTAACAGTCTGATGGCCCTGGGATAGAAGCTGTTCTTCAGTCTCTCTGTCCCAGCTTTGATGCACCTGTACTGACCTCGTCTTCTGGATGATAGCGGGGTGAACAGGCAGTGGCTATGGTGGTTGTTGTCCTTGATGATCTTTATGGCCTTCCTGTGACATCGGGTGGTGTAGGTGTCCTGGAGGGCAGGTAGTTTGTCCCCGGTGATGTGTTATGCGGACCTCACCACTCTCTGGAGAGCACTACAGTTGTGGGTGGTGTAGGTGTCCTGGAGGGCAGGTAGTTTGTCCCTGGTGATGTGTTATGCGGACCTCACCACCCTCTGGAGAGCACTACAGTTGTGGGTGGTGTAGGTGTCCTGGAGGGCAGGTAGTTTGTCCCTGGTGATGTGTTATGCGGACCTCACCACCCTCTGGAGAGCACTACAGTTGTGGGTGGTGTAGGTGTCCTGGAGGGCAGGTAGTTTGTCCCTGGTGATGTGTTATGCGGACCTCACCACCCTCTGGAGAGCACTACAGTTGTGGGTGGTGTAGGTGTCCTGGAGGGCAGGTAGTTTGTCCCTGGTGATGTGTTATGCGGACCTCACCACCCTCTGGAGAGCACTACAGTTGTGGGTGGTGTAGGTGTCCTGGAGGGCAGGTAGTTTGTCCCCGGTGATGTGTTATGCGGACCTCACCACTCTCTGGAGAGCACTACAGTTGTGGGTGGTGTAGGTGTCCTGGAGGGCAGGTAGTTTGTCCCTGGTGATGTGTTATGCGGACCTCACCACCCTCTGGAGAGCACTACAGTTGTGGGTGGTGTAGGTGTCCTGGAGGGCAGGTAGTTTGTCCCTGGTGATGTGTTATGCGGACCTCACCACCCTCTGGAGAGCACTACAGTTGTGGGTGGTGTAGGTGTCCTGGAGGGCAGGTAGTTTGTCCCTGGTGATGTGTTATGCGGACCTCACCACCCTCTGGAGAGCACTACAGTTGTGGGTGGTGTAGGTGTCCTGGAGGGCAGGTAGTTTGTCCCCGGTGATGTGTTATGCGGACCTCACCACTCTCTGGAGAGCACTACAGTTGTGGGTGGTGTAGGTGTCCTGGAGGGCAGGTAGTTTGTCCCTGGTGATGTGTTATGCGGACCTCACCACCCTCTGGAGAGCACTACAGTTGTGGGTGGTGTAGGTGTCCTGGAGGGCAGGTAGTTTGTCCCCGGTGATGTGTTATGCGGACCTCACCACTCTCTGGAGAGCACTACAGTTGTGGGTGGTGTAGGTGTCCTGGAGGGCAGGTAGTTTGTCCCTGGTGATGTGTTATGCGGACCTCACCACCCTCTGGAGAGCACTACAGTTGTGGGTGGTGTAGGTGTCCTGGAGGGCAGGTAGTTTGTCCCTGGTGATGTGTTATGCGGACCTCACCACCCTCTGGAGAGCACTACAGTTGTGGGTGGTGTAGGTGTCCTGGAGGGCAGGTAGTTTGTCCCTGGTGATGTGTTATGCGGACCTCACCACTCTCTGGAGAGCACTACAGTTGTGGGTGGTGCAGTTTTTATTTTACCTTTATTTAACCAGGTGGGCAGGTTGAGAGCAGTTTATCATTTCCAGCTGCTACCTGGCCAAGATAAAGCAAAGCGCAGAGTCTTATATCTCTCACTAACTAAGCATCAGCTGTCAGAGCAGCTTACCTATCATTGCACCTGTACACAGCCCATCTGTAAATTGCCCATCCAACTACCCCATCCCCATACTGTTATTTTATTTTCTCCTTTGCATCCCAGTATCTCTACTTGCACATTCATCTTCTGCACATCTATCACTCCAGTGTTTATTTTCTAAATTGTAATTATTTTGCCACTATGGCCTATTTATTGCCCTACCTCCCTTGACTGTACGTTTGTTTATTCCATGTGTAACTGTGTTGTTTGTGTCGCACTGCTTTGCTTTATCTTGGCCAGGTTGCAGTTGTAAATGAGAACTTGTCTCAACTGGCCTACCTGGTTAAATAAAGGGGGGAAAAAAAATAATAACAATATGAGGACCCAGATGGCTGGACCGATTGACGGTATATCCCGAGAGAACCATGTTTCCATGAAACAGAGGATGTTACAATCCCTGATGTCTCTCTGGAAAGAAACCCTCGCACTGATCTTGTCAACTTTGTTATCCAGAGACTGAACATTAATGTAAGGTATCTGTAATGTATCTGAAAATATACCTGTAATGTAAGGTATCTGTAATGTATCTGTAATGTATCTGTAATGTAAGGTATCTGTAATGTACCTGTAATGTAAGGTATCTGTAATGTACCTGTAATGTAAGGTATCTGTAATATAAGGTATCTAATATAGCTGTAATGTATATGTAATGTAAGGTATCTGTAAGGTATCTGTAATGTATCTGTAAGGTATCTGTAATATACCTGTAATGTAAAGTATCTGTAATGTACCTGTAATGTATTGTATATGTAAAGTATCTGTAATGTATCTGTAATGTAATGTATCTAATATAGCTGTAATGTATCTGTAATGTAATGTATCTAATATAGCTGTAATGTATCTGTAATGTACCTGTAATGTAAGGTATCTGTAATGTATCTGTAATGTACCTGTAATGTAAGGTATCTGTAATGTACCTGTAATGTAAGGTATCTGTAATGTACCTGTAATGTAATGTATCTGTAATATACCTGTAATGTAATGTATCTAATATACCTGTAATGTAATGTATTGTATATGTAAAGTATCTGTAATGTATCTGTAATGTAATGTATATGTAAAGTATTTGTAATGTACCTGTAATGTATCTAATATACCTGTAATGTAATGTATCTAATATAGCTGTAGTGTATATGTAATGTAATGTATCTAATATAGCTGTAATGTATCTGTAATGTAATGTATCTAATGTCATGTATCTGTAATGTCACGTATCTGTAATGTAATGTATCTGTAATGTATCTAATGTCATGTATCTGTAATGTCATGTATCTGTAATGTATCTAATGTCATGTATCTGTAATGTCATGTATCTGTAATGTATCTAATGTCATGTATCTGTAATGTATCTAATGTCATGTATCTGTAATGTAATGTATCTGTAATGTATCTAATGTCATGTATCTGTAATGTCATGTATCTGTAATGTATCTAATGTCATGTATCTGTAATGTCATGTATCTGTAATGTATCTAATGTCATGTATCTGTAATGTCATGTATCTGTAATGTATCTAATGTCATGTATCTGTAATGTCATGTATCTGTAATGTATCTAATGTCATGTATCTGTAATGTCATGTATCAAATCCAATCAAATCAATCAAATCAAATCAAATGTTATTTGTCACATACACATGGTTAGCAGATGTTAATGCAAGTGTAGCGAAATGCTTGTGCTTCTAGTTCCGACAATGCAGTAATAACGAACAAGTAATCTAACTAACAATTCCAAAAAACTACTGTCTTATACACAGTGTAAGGGGATAAAGAATATGTACATAAGGATATATGAATGAGTGATGGTACAGAGCAGCATAGGCAAGATACAGTAGATGATATCGAGTACAGTATAACATATGAGATGAGTATGTAAACAAAGTGGCATAGTTAAAGTGGCTAGTGATACATGTATTACATAAGGATGCCTTCGATGATATAGAGTACAGTATATACGTATGCATATGAGATGAATAATGTAGGGTAAGTAACATTATATAAGGTAGCATTGTTTAAAGTGGCTAGTGATATATTTACATCATTTCCCATCAATTCCCATTATTAAAGTGGCTGGAGTTGAGTCCGTGTCATTGACAGTGTGTTGGCAGCAGCCACTCAATGTTAGTGGTGGCTGTTTAACAGTCTGATGGCCTTGAGATAGAAGCTGTTTTTCAGTCTCTCGGTCCCAGCTTTGATGCACCTGTACTGACCTCGCCTTCTGGATGACAGCGGGGTGAACAGGCAGTGGCTCGGGTGGTTGATGTCCTTGATGATCTTTATGGCCTTCCTGTAGCATCGGGTGGTGTAGGTGTCCTGGAGGGCAGGTAGTTTGCCCCCGGTGATGCGTTGTGCAGACCTCACTACCCTCTGGAGAGCCTTACGGTTGAGGGCGGTGCAGTTGCCATACCAGGCGGTGATACAGCCCGCCAGGATGCTCTCGATTGTGCATCTGTAGAAGTTTGTGAGTGCTTTTGGTGACAAGCCAAATTTCTTCAGCCTCCTGAGGTTGAAGAGGCGCTGCTGTGCCTTCTTCACGATGCTGTCTGTGTGAGTGGACCAATTCAGTTTGTCTGTGATGTGTATGCCGAGGAACTTAAAACTTGCTACCCTCTCCA
>NC_034176.2:78148651-78219168 GCF_002021735.2 Oncorhynchus kisutch | reverse complement strand
TTTTCTCTGAATGTCCTTGTATTTTGCCGTTCAGTTATTCTTCTGATGTCTTGTATTTTGCTGTTCAGTTATTCTCTGAATGTCTTGTATTTTGACGTTCAGTTATTCTCTGAATGTCTTGTATTTTGACGTTCAGTTATTCCTAGAATGTCTTGTATTTTGACGTTCAGTTATTCTCTGAATGTCTTGTATTTTGACGTTCAGTTATTCTCTGAATGTCTTGTATTTTGCTGTTCCTCAAATTGTTGTTGGCAGGTGATAGGTTGTTTTTTTCTGGTTCAAACCGAATCCTCTGCTCACACTCCTGGCCAGCGAGGATTATGGGTGTGGCAGAATGAGAGCATGGTTTATGTCCCCAAAGATGCTGCAGAAAAACATATCTTAAAAAATAAATAATTTACACTCCAAACACCCCATAATAACTCATCTTTGGTTTTATATAAATAACACAAATAATAACTTACAACAATGGATAATAACACAAAAGTTATAGGCCAGTATGGAGATTTTGCAGTTTAGTTGTAACTGTGCAGACAGAGTGAACGTCTTTAAAGGTTGTTAAAACGTTATTTAAAAGGTCTTTCTGTAGGTCGTGAGATGACGAACACGGTATATGTGATGTGCTTCAGGAACATCCCAAAACAGAAGAGATTAAAGGAATGAAGTGGTTAAAGGAAGCCTCTGGTATGTTGCTGCAGTTAACTTCAGTTCCTTAGTGAGACCAACAATACCGTAGTAAAGCATTATGGTATCTGGCAGAACATGGAATGTCTCAACAGAAAAAAAAGCCTGTATACATCCCAAATGGCACCCTATTGTCTGAGTAGTGCACTACTTTTAACCAGGGTCCATAAGCTCCAGTCAAAAGTAGTGCACTATATATAGAATAGGGTGCTAATAGTTGGGATACAACCCTCATGTCAAAGTTTAAAAAAAACCCATTTAACACGTCAGGTGCATAACAGAGATCAACGCTAACAATTGATATAATCATTCATTATAGTGGAGGAAGATCAAGGCATACGGTAATACATACACATTTAACACGCTGTGTGTTCTGGTCTCTCTGTACTTTAATCCAGATATCCTTGCTAACTTCATCAGCATC
Source organism: Oncorhynchus kisutch (assembly GCF_002021735.2). Lineage (NCBI taxonomy): Eukaryota > Metazoa > Chordata > Actinopteri > Salmoniformes > Salmonidae > Oncorhynchus > Oncorhynchus kisutch. The sequence continues at coordinate 78,218,060 of NC_034176.2, read as the reverse complement.
ATCAGCGTTACACTCTTGCATGTTAAAACTGCGTCCCACATGGCACCCTATTCCCTAAATAGTGCACTACTTTTATTACATAAAAATACTTTATTTATCCCACAAAGTGCATTATTTATATATGTAGGAAATACAGTGCCATTGGTACACAGTCATTATCAAACCTTAGTAAATGAATTGGGAGTCAATGAGCAGCTGTCACATGTAATTACATATGTATTTTAGTTCGTACATATATATTTATCAATATACTGTATATATTGTGTATGTATGTGTATATATATAGTATGCTTTGAACACTTGTACAGTGAAAAGACAAGTCCAGCTTGCTGTCTGTCTTTACATTGATCCAACGTCAAGCCAACTGAGTTTTTGCTTTGGTTGTTCTTCTGCTCACAGTTCATACCTGTTAATATGTATATGGAACTGTCTGCTTATTGTACTACATTTAGTTACAACTTTATTTTACCGTCTGCTTTCTACCTACAATTTACTTACATTACATGGAAACAAATTATCATTACTCAGTTACTAGCTCTTAAACATAACATGGAAACATATAATTATTACTCAGTTACTAGCTCTTAAACAACATGGAAACATATAATTATTACTCAGTTACTAGCTCTTAAACATAACATGGAAACAAATTTTCATTACTCAGTAAATAGCTCTTAGACAACATGGAAAACATATAATTATTACTCAGTAACTAGCTCTTAGAATGTTTGGGATGAAATGAAACATGGAGCACTACAATAGGTGCCATTTGATATCACATCGTTTACAATTTTCTTGATTGATTAAGTAGTCTATAATGAAGCAATAAGTCCCGAGGGGGTGTGGTATATGACCACGGCTAAGGGCTGTTATGCATGAAGCAACACCGTGGTATATTGGCCATATACCATAAACCCCTGAGGTGCCTTATTGCTATTATGATCTGGTAACCAATGAAATTAGAGCAGTAAAAAGACATGTTTTGTCATACCGGTGATATACCACGTTTCTCAGACAATCAGCATTCAGGGCTCGAACCACCCATAATAATACAAATTATAACCAGCTGTTTGTTTTTGCAAATTCCAGGTAAATACCAACTGTATTTTATTACTTCTCCTATATTCATTACACTATTAGCCATTATAATAAGGGAAGTCAAACTAGTATAATAGTACAACCATTATTAATAATAATACTTTTCTTGAGTAAAGTAAGTGACTGATCAGCTTGCTTTGTTTGACATTACATTTTGATATTGCCTGGAGAATTCAGTCAGTAGGAACAGTTTTATTATAAATGTTCTCAAACATCCCTTTTCTTATTCCTTTCCCTGTATTGCATTTATCCCAGAACAACCAGTATGCATGCTGAAACAGAGTGCTTGACTTCATCCAAATCAAGGATATTGTTAGTATTATTGACCACTACCTGTTGTTTTATATATATTTCCACATAGTGAGGTTGGAATAATACTGTGAAATTGTGAAAATGATGATAATTCCCTTTTAGTGTAAGAGCTGTTTGAGAAAACTGCATGACATTTCAGCCTGTTTTGGTGGGATGGAGTTTTGGCCTGCCTGTTGACATCACCAATAAGAAAGAGGGGTTTCAAATCTCTCTGCCAAACAGCTAGTTTTCAGTTTTCCCCTCCCCACTCAGACCACTCACATACTGTCCTAGCTAAATTCTTGCTTGAGAAACTTGCACTTTGCTAAGAAGCAAGTGTTGTTTCTTTTTCACAATTTTTATTGAAATCAATCACAGTAAGGTACTTAATTGTTACTCAGAACAGCTGCATTGGACCTTTAACATTTGCACTACTGAGGAGGGACCGTGCATCAGTTTTACACTAAAAACCTTGGCACATGAAAGGATAAGTAACTACAGAACTTATTTACATTGTACCGCCCAGGAGAGTGGCGTTGTTGATCATGATGAGTAGTTGTATTTTCTCTGTGTTTCACAGCCAGTATGACGTGACTGAAGTGGTAGATTATATTAAATTATACAACAAAGATCTGCAGCTCAGCCGTCACAACGTCCAAGAATCCCAACATGGGTCTCTTTATCCAGACGTCACAGCTTCAGTCCTTTCTGTTCTGTCTTTTCTGCTCTCTCAGTCCTCTCAGCTCTCAGGCCAATCCTCCCTTCTCCTCTTTCAGTCCTCTCCTGCTCTCCTCCTCTTTCAGCTCTATTCTCCTCTCCTCTTTCAGTCCTCTCTTCTTTCAGTCCTCTCCTCTTTCAGTCTTCTCCTCTTTTAGTCCTATTCTCCTCTCCTCTTTCAGTCCTCTCTTCTTTCAGTCCTCTCCTCTCCTCTTTCAGTCCTCTCCTGCTCTCCTCCTCTTTCAGTTCTATTCTCCTCTCCTCTTTCAGTCTTCTCCTCCTCTTTCAGTCCTATTCTCCTCTCCTCTTTCAGTCCTCTCTTCTTTCAGTCCTCTCCTCTTTCAGACCTCTCCTCCACTTTCAGAACTCTCCTCTCCTTTGTCAGTCCTCTCCTCTCTTCTTCTAGTCCTCTCCTCTCCTCTTTCAGTCCTCTCCTCTCCTCTTTCAGTCCTCTCCTCTCTTCTTTCAGTCCTCTCCTCTCCTCTTTCAGACCTCTCCTATCCTCTTTCAGTCCTCTCCTCTTTCAGTCCTCTCCTCTTTCAGTCCTCTCCTCTCCTCTTTCAGTCCTCTCCTCTTTCAGACCTCTCCTCTCCTCTTTCAGTCCTCTCCTCTCCTCTTTCAGTCCTCTCCTCTCTTCTTTCAGTCCTCTCCTCTCCTCTTTCAGTCCTCTCCTCTCCTCTTTCAGTCCTCTCCTCTCCTTTTTCAGTCCTTTCCTCTTTCAGTCCTCTCCTCTCCTTTTTCAGTCCTCTCCTCCTCTCCTCTTTCAGTCCTCTCCTCCTCTCCTCTTTCAGTCCTCTCTTCCTCTCAGGCTCCAGTCACCTCTTCCTTTTTCAGTCTCCTTCTCTCAGACGCCAGTCCTCTCCTCCTCTCTGCATTTCATGGGAATGAAGTGGGAGGCGATGTGTTCCCTCCTGGTCTTCTTCCCTCTCAGCGGTCTGCCCTTTTGAGACAGAGCAATGAACATCTCCTTGTCGTCTCTACTCGACTTAACAGACGAGTAAGCGTTGAAGTAGTTTTCTAGGAAAATCTCCTTGAAGTTGCAGTTCTCATTGTAGATTTTCTGTAAATAAATAAGGACACAAAATGGGACGATATTAGGCGTGAGGAGGGTTATAAACATTTTTTTTTTTTTTACTTGCTTATGTTTCTTCTATTTATATATGCATCATGTTATGGGTATGCTTGTAATTGTTAAGGGCTGGGGAGTTTTTCAAGATAAAAAATAAATGGAATGGAGCTAAGAACGGGCAAAATCATAAAAGAAAACCTGATTCGGTCTGATTTCCACCAGACACTGGGAGATTAATTAATCTTTCAGCAGGACAATAACCTAAAACACAAGGCACTGTACAGTACAGTGCATTCCAACCCTGTCCAGCAGAGAGAAGGTAGTTTAGTTAATTACCTTGCCTTGCAGCAGGCCAGTCCTGTTCATGGAGATATAGTACTGACTCTTCACTCCTTTGATAGCTAACACTCCTCCCTCGGACACCGTACGGACCTCCAGGATACCTATAGGAGACAGAGGGCAGATATATATACACTGCTCTAAAAAATAAAGGGAACACTTAAACAACAAAATGTAACTCCAAGTCAATCACACTTCTGTGAAATCAAACTTTCCACTTAGGAAGCAACACTGATTGACAATACATTTCACATGCTGTTGTGCAAATGGAATAGACAACAGGTGGAAATTATAGGCAATTAGCAAGACACCCCCAATAAAGGAGTGGTTCTGCAGGTGGTGACCACAGAACACTTCTCAGTTCCTATGCTTCCTGGCTGATGTTTTGGTCACTTTTGAATGCTGGCGGTGCTTTCACTCTAGTGGTAGCATGAGACGGAGTCTACAACCACACAAGTGGCTCAGGCAGTGCAGCTCATCCAGGATGGCACATCAATGCGAGCTGTGGCAAGAAGGTTTGCTGTGTCTGTCAGCCTAGTGTCCAGAGCATGGAGGCGGTACCAGGAGACAGGCCAGTACATCAGGAGACGTGGAGGAGGCCGTAGGAGGGCAACAACCCAGCAGCAGGACCGCTACCTCCGCCTTTGTGCAAGGAGGAGCAGGAGGAGCACTGCCAGAGCCCTGCAAAATGACCTCCAGCAGGCCACAAATGTGCATGTGTCTGCTCAAACGGTCAGAAACAGACTCCATGAGGGTGGTATGAGGGCCCGACGTCCACAGGTGGGGGTTGTGCTTACAGCCCAACACCGTGCAGGACGTTTGGCATTTGCCAGAGAACACCAAGATTGGCAAATTCACCACTGGCGCCCTGTGCTCTTCACAGATGAAAGCAGGTTCACACTGAGCACATGTGACAGACGTGACAGAGTCTGGAGACGCCGTGGAGAACGTTCTGCTGCCTGCAACATCCTCCAGCATGACCGGTTTGGCGGTGGGTCAGTCATGGTGTGGGGTGGCATTTCTTTGGGGGGCCGCACAGCCCTCCATGTGCTCGCCAGAGGTAGCCTGACTGCCATTAGGTACCGAGATGAGATCCTCAGACCCCTTGTGAGACCATATGCTGGTGCGGTTGGCCCTGGGTTCCTCCTAATGCAAGACAATGCTAGACCTCATGTAGCTGGAGTGTGTCAGCAGTTCCTGCAAGAGGAAGGCATTGATTCTATGGACTGGCCCGCCCGTTCCCCAGACCTGAATCCAATTGAGCACATCTGGGACATCATGTCTCGCTCCATCCACCAACGCCACGTTGCACCACAGACTGTCCAGGAGTTGGTGGATGCTTTAGTCCAGGTCTGGGAGGAGATCCCTCAGGAGACCATCCGCCACCTCATCAGGAGCATGCCCAGGTGTTGTAGGGAGGTCATACAGGCAGGTGGAGGCCACACACACTACTGAGCCTCATTTGGACTTGTTTTAAGGACATTACATCAAAGTTGGATCAGCCTGTAGTGTGGTTTTCCACTATAATTTTGAGTGTGACTCCAAATCCAGACCTCCATGGGTTGATACATTTCATTACCATTGATAATTTTTGTGTGATTTCGTTGTCAGCACATTCAACTATTTAAAGAAAAAAGTATTTAATAAGAATATTTCATTCATTCAGATCTAGGATGTGTTATTTTAGTGTTCCCTTTATTTTTTTGAGCAGTGTATATAGTATACAGTGCTGAGTGAAAGTCTACACACTCCTTGCACAGTTTTCAGATTTTGCTGCCTTAAAATTAAATCTAAAAAGGGATTTTTGGTGTGTAGACTTTCCCTAGGGACTGTATATACCCTTTGAGCAACAATCACAGAGGACATACTGCACCTATAAACCCACCAATCACAGAGGACATACTGCACCTATAAACCCACCAATCACAGAGGACATACTGCACCTATAAACCCACCAATCACAGAGGACATACTGCACCTATAAACCCAACAATCACAGAGGACATACTGCACCTATAAACCCAACAATCACAGAGGACATACTGCACCTATAAACCCACCAATCACAGAGGACATACTGTACCTATAAACCCAACAATCACAGAGGACATACTGCACCTATAAACCCAACAATCACAGAGGACATACTGCACCTATAAACCCAACAATCACAGGACAAATATCTAAATACTACAGAAGACTGTCAAATATATCAATACCCACAATATATACCTATCAATCACAGTACTGATATAAGAGCCTACCACAGTATCTAAATATATATAATGGTGTAATAATCACATGACGAGGACCATCACAGTGGACCTATCAGAGAGTCCCAGTCAGGACAGATAGTAGGTATGAGACCATAGAGACCTAATAGCCAATCCCAGTCAAGCGTTCCTCTCCTCTTCTTAGTGATCATTTTCATAAATCTAACAGGAAGGTCTTAGTGGTTAATCAGTCTGCGGTTAGGTTGGTCTCTGGATGTACTGAATGTATACAGGCAGGCCCTCCTGTCTCTTCTCTGGGTGGCCATTACTAAACCACAGCTTCATGCCACGCCACATATGGGAGGCAGATTAGGCATGCTCCCCCGGGACTGAAAACAACCTACTCTCCTGCGCTTTGCACGCTACACCCCAGCCCCATCCTCAGCCCCAACCTCTGCCCCAGCCACAATCCCAGCCTCAGTCTTCAGACCTATGCCTCAACTCTCTCTCTCACTCTCTCTCACTCTCCAAAAAAACATTTTTAGCTTGTTGGTTTGCTTTATGTCCGTGGAGCACCGCTGAGATTAACAACATCATTTAGATATCTCACGGGATACTCAGATATAAAGTTGATGTGATTTATTTACAACTATTCAAATAAATTGTTTAACTCCTATTCAATTGTTAAAGTCAACTTTACATATCTCAATAATTAATACGCATTTAAATATATTATAGACAGTATATGATAAACAAAACACTCTCTTTCTCTGTGAAACCGAACAACTGACGAGAATCGTAGACTAGATTTATCAATCTGTCAAATCTCATAAAATCACACGTTTCTAAACCTTCATCATTTTTCATGTCTGTATTTACACAAAGAACTTGGATGGATGCTACAGCAATCAGCTCATTTCCCTGAGATACTAGATCGATGCCTAGCTATAACAATACTTCATTTTTGTACACATGCATACGTTTGATGTTTTATTACAGGAGTAAAAAGCTACAATAATATAGTGTTTTTCTTTTGAAAAGGGGGCATAACAATTAATTTTCCAATTTACTGGTTCATTAAACATGACGAACATCAGATGGTGTCTAGTATATATCGTAGCAAAACATATGCTGTCAGGTCCAACGCAGGACTAATATGTTAATAAAACAGTTGTGATAGCGAGTGAGTGGTTCCAGAGCAACATCTCTGTGTGTGTGTGTGTGTGTGTGTGCGTGCGCGTGCGTGCGTGTGTGCGTGCGTGTGTGTGTGTCAGGCCCAGACAACAGTAATATAACTCTCAAAGTGACATTGTGTTTATCAAAAACTCTCTCTCTTCTGGTTCATCTATCTCAGAGATAATGATCACAGATGACCAAGCATCATTAAGTTTGGGAAAGGCGTGCCACTAACGGGACACCTCGACAACATCCGGTGAAATTGCAGAGCACCAAATTCAAATTAAATGACTATAAATATTTAACTTTCATAAAATCACAAGTGTAATTACATCAAAATAAAGCTTAACTTGTTGTTAATCCAGCCGCCGTGTCAGATTTCAAAAAGGCTTTTTGGCGAAAGCAAACCATGCGATTATCTGAGGACAGCGCCCCGCATACCAACACATGAAAAACATTTCAACCAGGCAGGTGCGACATGAAAGTCAGAAATATGCCTGACCTTTGATGATCTTCTTCTGTATGCACTCCAAAAGGTCCCAGTTACATCACAAATGGTCCTTTTGTTCGATAATGTCCTTCTTTATATCCATAAAAACTCAGTTTAGCTGGCGCGCTTCAGTCAATAATACATCCAGTTTCCCTCCATCAAAATGCATACAAAATGAATCCCAAACGTTACTAATGAACTTTTACAAAACAAGTCAAACAACGTTTATAATCAAACCATAGGTATCCTAATACGCAAATAAACTATACAATTTAAGAAGGAGTATAGTATGTTCATTACCGTAGATAAATAAGAAAGAACGCGCTTTCTTCCACGCGCTTGGAAACACTACAGACAAAATGGGATCCACCTAGAAAAACGACAATTTCTGGATCATTTTTCCAAAAACTAGCCTGAAACTCTTTCTAAAGACTGTTGACATCTAGTGGAAACCCTAGGAACTGCAATTTGGGAGGACTTGGGCTTATAATTATAGTACTAGCCATTGAAAATAGTGGTAAGCTGAATGTTTTTTTTGGGGGGGGGGGTCCTCTGGGTTTTGCCTGTCATATCAATTCTGTTATACTTGTTAAACTTCTGTTAAACTTTAGAGTGTTTTCTATCTAAATCTACCAATTATATGCATATTCTAGCTGGGCCTGAGAAACAGGCAGTTTACTTTGGGCACGCTTTTCATCCGAACGTGAAAATACTGCCCCCTATCCCAAATAAGTTTTAAGGAACCAATAGAGCCCCACAGTGGAGGTGTCATAATACCCATAAAACCTAGCTGTCAAACAGGGAAATGGTTCCAATAATTTTTCCTCCATTCATTTTTCTCATAGGAAATTTTAGAAACACTTAAAATAAGGGCTGTGTTTCGTGGAGGCTTACCCAGGCGTGACATTTTAATAACCATGTAAAGAGAGAGAGAGAGAGAGAGAGAGAGAGAGAGAGAGAGAGAGAGAGGGGTCATAGGCAGCTGAGCTCCCACGTTTTCAGTATGTTGACAGGGACAGATACAGGATGCTACCCTAAACAACATAACCTTCACTCCAAATCAAAACTCCAACCCTACAACCTGATTTTGGACAGAATTACCTGGAATGCTTCCTACACCAAAGGATTATTATTACCAAACTGCTCTGGGAAACAAACAGAAACCTGAAAATACCATCCAACCTGGAACTCAGTGAGTAATTCTCTCTGAAGCTATTTTTTACTTTCAAAAGCCAACAAGACAAATACATTTAAATTATATATTTTACTTTATAAGGACTGAAAGCTACCAAGCTTGCTAGGACAAAGAGAAACTTCAATTATCAGTGACGTGTGAAGCGAGATGTGTCTGAGCCTTTGAGCCAATCAAATGTCTCAAAGGCTTCGAAAGGCTACCCCACCCAAACCCAGAGGCCTTGAAAATAAAAAATAAGAGAAATAAAAGCTTCCCCCAAGCGGGTGTGACACCTACTCCCGTTGCCTGCTGCACTGCTGCTTGGATTCCACCTGGTGATCTGTTCCCCGTCTGCCATGTTGTCTCCCCCTGTCTGGTAACTTTTTTTTCCCAGCACACAGGCACTGTAGGGGCGAATGACTCTGAACTTACAAGTCATTATATATTTAAAAAAATTGTCTTAAAGATGTCATAAATCAGCACTGCAGAGCTCTCCCTGTCCTATGCCGTGCCTTGATTGTATTACTGTTGATGACATCTACAGTTGCTAGCCCCAATTCTGACTTGTGCTCTGATATCTTCATCACTGATTTCTGCTCTCGTAACAGCCTGGGTTTTCTGCACGTTAACACTAGAAGCTTATTATCTAAAATGGATCAATTGAAAGTGTGGGTTCACAGCTCCAATCCAGATGTGTTGGTCATTACTGAGATGTGGTTAAAAAAGAGTGTTTTGAATACTGATGTTAACCTTTCTGTTTATAGCCTTTTTGGGAGAGACAGATCTTCCAAAGTTGGGGGAGTGGCAATCTTTACCAAGGAACACCTTCAGTGCTCGGTTGTCTCCACCAAGTCTGTCCCCAAACTATTTGATATGCTGGTTTTAAGTATTAAACTTTCAAATAGCTCTTTGTTGACTGTTGCTTGGTGCTATCGTCCTCCATCAACACCGGTCTGTACCCTACCTGCCCTAAGATCTCTCCTGGCCCCTTACACTAAATCTGAATTTGTCCTCCTGACCTAAACTGGGACATACTTAAACCACCTGACCAAGTCCTAAATCAATGGGACTCCCTAAATCTTTCTCAGATTATTACCAATCCCACAAGGTATGACTCCAAACACCCAGAAAAGGCTACTCTTCTTGATGTTATCCTCACAAATAATCCTGCTAAATATCAGTCTGGTGTTTTCTTTAATGACCTTAGTGATCACTGTTTTACAGCCTGTGTTCGTAATGGCTGCTCAGTGAAACAACATGTCCTGATTTGTCAAAGACACTTGCTAAAAAACTTTAATGAGCAAACCTTTCTTCATGAACTGACCTCTGTAAAATGGTGTAGAATCCGCTTGATCCCCTCTGTCGAAGACGCTAGGACCTTCTTTTTTAATATTTTCAGTGGTATTGTCAACAAACACACCCCCATAAAGAAAATGAGAATTAAGAACAGGTTCAGCCCCTGGTTCGACCGTGATCTTGCAGAGTTACTCCACCTTAAGAATTGCATTTGGCGAAAGGCTTGGCACACGCATACTCAGGCTGGCTGTCACACTCTGATCTGTTTCACCTGTCTTGTGCTTGTCTCCACCCCTTCCAGGTGTCTTATGTTCCAATTCAACCAGAGTGTTTTTCCGGTGCGCCTGCCTTTTCTATTCTCTTTTGCTAGTCCTCCCGGTTTTGACCCTTGCCTGTTTTCTGGACTCTGTACCCACCTGCCTGATCATTCTGCCCGCCCTGACCTTTGAGCCTGCCTGCCACGCTGTACCGCCTGGACTCTGTACCCACCTGCCTGATCATTCTGCCCGCCCTGACCTTGAGCCTGCCTGCCATGCTGTACCGCCTGGACTCTGTACCCACCTGCCTGATCATTCTGCCCACCCTGACCTTGAGCCTGCCTGCCATGCTGTACCGCCTGGACTCTGTACCCACCTGCCTGATCATTCTGCCCACCCTGACCTTGAGCCTGCCTGCCATGCTGTACCGCCTGGACTCTGAACTGGTTTGGACCTTTTGCTTGTCCACGACCATTCTCTTCCCTACCCCTTTTGGATTACTAAAAATATCAAAGACTCAAACCATCTGCCTCCTATGTCTGCAACTGGGTCTCACCTTGTGCCCTTATACTGACTGGCTCTCGTTCAGGCAAATGAGAAATAAGTACACTCAGGTTATCCGGAAGGCCAAAGTTAGTTACTTTAAGGAGCAGTTCTCTCTATGTGGGTCTAGCCCCAAGAAGTTCTGGAAAACGGTTAAAGACCTGGAGAATAAATCCTCCTCCTCACAGCTGCCCATGTCCCTTAAAGTTAATGATGTGGTTGTTACTGACAAGAAGCACATGGCTGAGCTCTTTAATCACCACTTCATTAAGTCAGGATTCCTATTTGACTCAGCCATGCCTCCTTGCCCGTGCAACATTTCCTAGTCTTCCACCCCTTCTAATGTGAGTATCCCAGATGCTTCTCCCTCTTTTTTTCCCTGCCCTGCAACAAAGTTTCTCCCTGCAGGCAGTCACTGAGCCCAAGGTGCTAAAGGAGCTCCTGAAACTTGACCCCAAATAACCATCTGGGTGAGATGGTTTAGACCCTTTCTTCTTTAAGGTTGCTGCCCCTATCATCACCAAGCCTATATCCAACCTTTTTAACATGTCTCTCCTCTCTGGGGAGGTTCCCATTGCTTGGAAGGCAGCCACGGTCCGTCCTTTATTTAAAGGGGGAGATCAAGCTGATCCTAACTGTTATAGGCCTATTTCTATTTTTCCCTGTTTATCAAAAGTGTTGGAAAAACTTGTCAATAATCAACTGACTGGCTTTCTTGACTGACTGGTATTCTCTCTGGTATGCAAACTGGTTTCCGCTCAGGTTATAGATGTGTCACTGCAACCTTAAAGGTCCTCAATGATGTCACCATTGCCTTTTATTCTAAGCAATGTTGTGCTGTTATTTTTATTGACTTGGCCAAAGCTTTTGATATGGTAGACCATTCCATTCTTGTGGGCCGGCTAAGGAGTATTGGTGTCTCTGACCTGATTAGCCTGGTTTGCTAACTACCTCTCTCAAAGAGTTCAGTTATTAAAGTCAGAAAATCTGCTGTATCAGCCACTGCCTGTCACCAAGGGAGTACCTCAAGGCTCAATCCTAGGCACCATGCTCTTCTCAATTTACATCAACAACATAGCTCAGGCAGTAGAAAGCTCTCTCATCCATTTAAATGCAGATGATACAGTCTGATACTCAGCTGGCCCCTCCCCAGATTTTGTGTTAACAACAAAGCTTTCTGTTCTACAACAAAGCTTTCTTAGTGTCCAAGTTTTCTCTACCCCTTAACCTGTTTGGGATAGGGGGCAGCATTTTCATGTTTGGATGAAAAGCATGCCCAGAGTAAACTGCCTGCTACTCAGTCCCAGTTGCTAATAGCTGCATATTCTTATTAGATTTGGATAGAAAACACTCTGAAGTTTCTAAAACTGTTTGAATGATTTCTGTGAGTATAATAGAACTCATATGGCAGGCTAAAACCTGAGAAAAATCCAACCAGGAAGTGGGAAATCTGAGGTTTGTAGTTTTTCAACTCTTGGCCTATCGAATACACAGTGTCTATGGGGTTAAATTGCACTTCCCAAGGCTTCCACTAGATGTCAACAGTCTTTAGAACCTTGTTTGATGCTTCTACTGTGAAGGAGGGGGGAATGGGAGCTGAATGAGTCAGTGGTCTGGCAGAAGGCCATGAGCTCGTGACGCGCGTCCACGTGAGAGTTAGCTTGAGTTACATTGCATTTCTGAAGACAAAGAAATTCTCAGGTTGGAACATTATTGAAGATTTATGTTAAAAACATCCTAAAGATTGAATTAGTTTGACATGTTTCTACAGACTTTAACGGAACTTTTTTACTTTTCGTCTGCTCGTGCGTCATGAATTTGGATTACTGGGCTGAACGCGCTAACAAAAAGGACATAAAGATTAACTTTATCGAACCAATCAAACTTTAATTGTGGAACTGGGATTCCTGGGAGTGCATTCTGATGAAGATCATCAAAGGTAAGTGAATATTTATAATGCTATTTCTGACTTCTGTTGACTCCAACATGGCGGATATCTGTTTGGCTTGATTTGTTGTCTGAGTGCCGTACTCAGATTATTGCATGGTTTGCTTTTTTCGTAAAGTTTTTTTTGAAATCTGACACAGCGGTTGCATTAAGGAGAAGTATATCTTTAATTCTGTGAATAACGGTTGTATCTTTTATCAATGTTTATTATGAGTATTTCTGTAAATTTATGTGGCTCTCTGCAAAATCACCAGATGTTTTGGAAGCAAAACATTACTGAACGTAACGCGCCAATGTAAACTGAGATTTTTGGATATAAATATGCACTTTATCGAACAAAACATACATGTATTGTGTAACATGATGTCCTATGAGTGTCATCTGATGAAGATCATCAAAGGTTAGTGATACATTTGATCTATATTTCTGCTTTTTGTGACTCCTCTCTTTGGCTGGAAAAATGGCTGTGTTTTTGTGTGACTTGGCTCTGACCTAACATAATCATTTGTGGTGCTTCACCGTCCTTTTTGAAATCAGACACTGTGGTGGGATTAACAAGAAGTGTAAAATGGTGTGAAATACTTCTATGCTTGAGGAATTTAAATTATGGGATTTCTGTTGTTTTGAATTTGGCGCCCTGCACTTTCACTGGCTGTTGTCATATTGATCCCGTTAGCAGGATCTCAGCCCTAATTAAGGGTGCTCTCGAGTGGCTAGATGTTCTTTACCATTCGGCCATCAGATTTTCCACCAATGCTCCTTATAGGACACATCACTGCACTCTATACTCCTCTGTAAACTGGTCATCTCTGTAAACCCATAGCAAGACCCACTGGTTGATGCTTATTTATAAACCCCCCCCCAGAGTTATCTACTGAAGCCTCATCCTCCACATACAACACCCGTTCTGCCAGTCACATTCTGTTAAAGGTCCCGAAAGCACACACATCCCTGGGTCGCTCGTCCTTTCAGTTCACTGCAGCTAGCGACTGGAACGAGCTGCAACAAACACTCAAACTGGACAGTTTTATCTCAATCTATTCATTCAAAGACTCCATCATGGACACTCTTACTGACAGTTGTGGCTGCTTTAGGTGATGTATTGTTGTCTCTACCTTCTTGCCCTTTGTGCTGTTGTCTGTGCCCAATAATGTTTGTACCATGTTTGTACCATGTTGTTGTCTTAGGTCTCTCTTTATGTAGTGTTGTCTCTCTTGTCATGATGTGTGTGTTGTTCTATATTTTATTTTTAATCCCAGCCCCCGTCCCCGCAGGAGGCCTTTTGCCTTTTCGTAGGCCGTCATTGTAAATAAGAATTTGTTCTTAACTGACTTGCCTAGTTAAATAAAGGTTATATGAAAAAATAAACAGATGTGCACAGACAGATAGAAAGACACAGAGCAGGAGACACACAAAGTGACAGACAGAGTGACACAGACAGACACCGAGCTACAGACAGACAGAACGACACAGAGCGACAGGCAGACAGACAGACACAGAGCAACAGGCAGGCAGGCAGACAGACACAGAGCAACAGACAGACAGACAGACAGGCAGACACAGAGCGACAGACAGACAGACAGACAGAGAACAACAGACAGGCAGACAGACACAGAGCAACAGACAGCCAGACAGACAGACACAGAGCAACAGGCAGGCAGGCAGACAGACACAGAGCAACAGACAGACAGACAGACACAGAGCAACAGACAGACAGCCAGACAGAGAGCAACAGACAGGCAGACAGACACAGAGCAACAGACAGACATACAGACACAGTGCAACAGACAGCCAGACAGACAGACACAGAGCAACAGACAGACACAGAGCAAAATACAGACATACAGATACAAAGCAACTGACAGGCAGACAGACAGACAGACAGACAGACAGACAGACAGACAGACAGACAGACAGACAGACAGACAGACAGACAGACAGACAGACAGACAGACAGACAGACAGACAGACAGACAGACAGACAGACAGAGAGCAACAGACAGGCAGACAGACACAGAGCAACAGACAGACATACAGACACAGAGCAACAGACATACAGACAGACACAGAGCAACAGACAGACAGACAGGCAGGCAGGCAGACAGGCAGGCACAGAGGAGCAGGCAGACATACACAGAGCAACAGACAGACAGACAGAGCAACTGACAGGCAGACAGACAGAGAGCAACAGACAGGCAGACAGACACAGAGCAACAGACAGACATACAGACACAGTGCAACAGACAGCCAGACAGACAGACACAGAGCAACAGACAGACACAGAGCAAAATACAGACATACAGATACAAAGCAACTGACAGGCAGACAGACAGACAGACAGACAGACAGACAGACAGACAGACAGACAGACAGACAGACAGACAGACAGACAGACAGACAGACAGAGAGCAACAGACAGGCAGACAGACACAGAGCAACAGACAGACATACAGACACAGAGCAACAGACATACAGACAGACACAGAGCAACAGACAGACAGACAGGCAGGCAGGCAGACAGGCAGGCACAGAGCAGCAGACAGACATACACAGAGCAACAGACAGACAGACAGAGCAACTGACAGGCAGACAGACAGAGAGCAACAGACAGGCAGACAGACACAGAGCAACAGACAGACATACAGACACAGTGCAACAGACAGCCAGACAGACAGACACAGAGCAACAGACAGACACAGAGCAAAATACAGACATACAGATACAAAGCAACTGACAGGCAGACAGACAGACAGACAGAGAGCAACAGACAGGCAGACAGACACAGAGCAACAGACAGACATACAGACACAGAGCAACAGACATACAGACAGACACAGAGCAACAGACAGACAGACAGAGCAACTGACAGGCAGACAGACACAGAGCAACAGACAGGCAGTTGTCATGCTTTGATGTGTGTAGCAGCTTCATGGACACTCAGATTAAGTGCTGAGCTCTTTGAGCCACAGCTATTTGTCAGATCAAAATTGATGCCAATATCTCAATGTCAGGGAGATAGAACTGCAGTGGAGTGGAGAGGGAGAGGGGGATGGAGTGGGAGAGAGAGAGCCGCGGTAACAGTCAGACTCAGAGAGCTAGACCACGGCCAAACCCTAATGTGAGAAACTTTACTAAACATTTTGGGTAAATCTTGAATCATGTATTGAAGCCAATGGTACAGTTGTGGGAAGGATGTAGTTGCACAAATGTTTCTCAATCCCTTCTTCTCAATCCAGTCCTCACTGGTTAATATCTCCCATGTGAAGCAGGAGATGATCCAGTCCTCACTGGTTAATATCTCCCATGTGAAGCAGGAGATGATCCAGTCCTCACTGGTTAATATCTCCCATGTGAAGCAGGAGATGATCCAGTCCTCACTGGTTAATATCTCCCATGGGAAGCAGGAGATGATCCAGTCCTCACTGGTTAATATCTCTAAAGGGAAGACTGGGGCTAGGCTGTAGTTATATGATGAAAGGTATTGTACTGTGGCTATGCTGAAGTTATAGGATGAGAGGTAGCGTGCTGGGGCTGACTTTCGGCTAGCAGACAGAGTACTTTGTCACAGAAACACAGAGCTGAGAGCTATAAAGTAGCTAAGAGCTATAAAGCAGCTGAGTTAAGAGCTATAAAGCAGCTGAGAGCTATAAAGCAGCTGAGTTAAGAGCTATAAAACAGCTGAGAGCTATAAAACAGCTGAGTTGAGAGCTATAAAGCAGCTGAGAGCTATAAAACAGCTGAGTTAAGAGCTATAAAGCAGCTGAGAGGCTATAAAACAGCTGAGAGCTATAAAACAGCTGAGTTGAGAGCTATAAAGCAGCTGAGAGCTATAAAACAGCTGAGAGCTATAAAGCAGCTGAGTTGAGAGCTATAAAGCAGCTGAGTTGAGAGCTATAAAGCAGCTGAGTTGAGAGCTATAAAGCAGCTGAGAGCTATAAAGCAGCTGAGAGCTATAAAGCAGCTGAGAGCTGTAAAGCAGCTGAGAGCTATAAAGCAGCTGAGTTAAGAGCTATACAGCAGCTGAGAGCTATAAGCAGCTCAGAGCTGTAAAGCAGCTGAGAGCTATAAAGCAGCTGAGAGCTATAAAGCAGCTGAGAGCTGTAAAGCAGCTCAGAGCTGTAAAGCAGCTGAGAGCTATAAAGCAGCTGAGAGCTATAAAGCAGCTGAGAGCTGTAAAGCAGCTGAGAGCTATAAAGCAGCTGAGAGCTATAAAGCAGCTGAGAGCTATAAAGCAGCTGAGTTAAGAGCTATAAAGCAGCTGAGAGCTATAAAGCAGCTCAGAGCTGTAAAGCAGCTGAGAGCTATAAAGCAGCTGAGTTGAGAGCTATAAAGCAGCTGAGAGCTATAAAGCAGCTGAGAGCTATAAGCAGCTGAGAGCTGTAAAGCAGCTGAGAGCTATAAAGCAGCTGAGTTAAGAGCTATAAAGCAGCTGAGAGCTATAAAGCAGCTCAGAGCTGTAAAGCAGCTCAGAGCTATAAAGCAGCTGAGTTAAGAGCTATAAAGCAGCTGAGAGCTAGTTGATACACCACTCTATTACTGCTCTGTCTCAGACAGTGTTTAGTGGAGGCAGGGAGACGGAGTGGTGCACACACTCTCACACATACATTGAACAGATTTCCCTGCTCCCTCCCTGGCCCAACCCAGCCAGCCCCCAGCTAAGTCAACTTTGTTGTGTGATCCATATTCTAATTCTGTCTTCCCTGGATCCAGGTTGGATCCACACTGTTTTTGCTTATTAAGGATGTAATGAAGCTCTGACTGAGGAACATCAGAGTCTGATCCAACAGGAATACACACATCATGACAAACCAGCAGAGACCGACTTTTTGTTGCATTGTCAGCTCTACCGCGGTTTGACATGAATCAAATCAAAACACACCACACAGCTATTTAAGGAAGGGACAAATCTTTTTAGACATTTGTCAACAAAGTTGTGAACTTGTATCATCCTGAAATAAAGAAGGAATTTCTTCTACATACTTGGGTTGTACAGTATTTAGCTCAGATGTTGGTCAAACAACTTTCATCCTATTGCTCTGTTTAAGGGTTGTAAATCTGAAAGCTCATCTCACTGAATAAGAAGCCTGCAGGATAAAGGCTGTACCACCCCTGAGTGTGTGGATGTTCATTAGGAACCTGTACCACCCCTGAATGTGTGGATGTTCATTAGGAACCTGAACCACCCCTGAATATGTGGATGTTCATTAGGAACCTGAACCACCCCTGAGTGTGTGGATGTTCATTAGGAACCTGAACCACCCCCGAGTGTGTGGATGTTCATTAGGAACCTGAACCACCCCTGAATGTGTGGATGTTCATTAAGAACCTGAACCATCCCTGAATGTGTGGATGTTCATTAGGAACCTGAACCACCCCTGAATGTGTGGATGTTCATTAGGAACCTGAACCACCCCTGAATGTGTGGATGTTCATTAGGAACCTGAACCACCCCTGAGTGTGTGGATGTTCATTAGGAACCTGAACCACCCCTGAATGTGTGGATGTTCATTAGGAACCTGAACCACCCCTGAATGTGTGGATGTTCATTAGGAACCTGTACCACCCCTGAGTGTGTGGATGTTCATTAGGAACCTGAACCACCCCTGAATGTGTGGATGTTCATTAGGAACCTGAACCACCCCTGAGTGTGTGGATGTTCATTAGGAACCTGAACCACCCCTGAATGTGTGGATGTTTATTAGGAACCTGAACCACCCCTGAGTGTGTGGATGTTCATTAGGAACCTGAACCACTCCTGAGTGTATGGATGTTTATTAGGAACCTGCATCACAGCTGAGTGTATGGATGTTTATTAGGAACCTGCATCACAGCTGAGTGTGTGGATGTTCATTACAGATCAATGTGGAGCTATATACAGGGAGTACCAGTCCAGATCAATGTGGAGCTATATACAGGGAGTACCACTACCAGATCAATGTGGACTATATACAGGGATTACCAGTACCAGATCAATGTGAGCTATATACAGGGGGACCAGCACGTATCAGGGTGGGCTATAGGGGGGGTACCATAACCAGATCAATGTGGAGCTATATACAGGGAGTACCAGTACCAGATCAATGTGGAGCTATATACAGGGAGTACCAGTACCAGATCAATGTGGAGCTATATACAGGAGTACCAGCACCAGATCAATGTGGAGCTATATACAGGGTACCAGCACCAGATCAATGTGGAGCTATATACAGGGAGTACCAGTACCAGATCAATGTGGAGCTATATACAGGGAGTACCAGTACCAGATCAATGTGGAGCTATATACAGGGAGTACCAGTACCAGATCAATGTGGAGCTATATACAGGGAGTACCAGCACCAGATCAATGTGGAGCTATATACAGGGAGTACCAGCACCAGATCAATGTGGAGCTATATACAGGGAGTACCAGTACCAGATCAATGTGGAGCTATATACAGGGAGTACCAGCACCAGATCATGTGCAGCTATATACAGGGAGTACCAGTACCAGTTCAATGTGGAGCTATATACAGGGAGTACCAGCACCAGATATCATGTGGAGCTATATACAGGGAGTACCAGTACCAGATCAATGTGGAGCTATATACAGGGAGTACCAGCACCAGATCAATGTGGAGCTATATACAGGGAGTACCACACCAGATCAATGTGCAGCTATATACAGGGAGTACCAGCACCAGATCAATGTGGAGCTATATACAGGGAGTACCAGTACCAGATCAATGTGGAGCTATATACAGGGAGTACCAGTACCAGATCAATGTGGAGCTATATACAGGGAGTACCAGTACCAGATCAATGTGGAGCTATACAGGGAGTACCAGCACCAGATCAATGTGGAGCTATATACAGGGAGTACCAGTACCAGATCAATGTGGAGCTATATACAGGGAGTACCAGTACCAGATCAATGTGGAGCTATATACAGGGAGTACCAGCACCAGATCAATGTGGAGCTATATACAGGGAGTACCAGTACCAGATCAATGTGGAGCTATATACAGGGAGTACCAGCACCAGATCAATGTGGAGCTATATACAGGGAGTACCAGCACCAGATCAATGTGGAGCTATATACGGGAGTACCAGTACCAGATCAATGTGGAGCTATATACAGGGAGTACCAGCACCAGATCAATGTGGAGCTATATACAGGGAGTACCAGTACCAGATCAATGTGGAGCTATATACAGGGAGTACCAGCACAGATCATGTGGAGCTATATACAGGAGTACCAGTACCAGATCAATATGCAGCTATATACAGGGAGTACCAGTACCAGATCATGTGGAGCTAGATACAGGGAGTACCATACCAGATCAATGTGGAGCTATATACAGGGAGTACCAGTACCAGATCAATGTGGAGCTATATACGGGAGTACCAGAACCAGATCAATGTGGAGCTATATACAGGGAGTACCAGTACCAGATCAATGTGGAGCTATATACAGGGAGTACCAGTACCAGATCAATGTGGAGCTATATACAGGGAGTACCAGTACCAGATCAATGTGGAGCTATATACAGGGAGTACCACACCAGATCAATGTGGAGCTATATACAGGGAGTACCAGTACCAGATCAATGTGGAGCTATATACAGGGAGTACCAGCACCAGATCAATGTGGAGCTATATACAGGGAGTACCAGTACCAGTTCTATGTGGAGCTATATACAGGGAGTACCAGCACCAGATCAATGTGGAGCTATATACAGGAGTACCAGCACCAGATCAATGTGGAGCTATATACAGGGAGTACCAGTACCAGATCAATGTGCAGCTATATACAGGGAGTACCAGCACCAGATCAATGTGGAGCTATATACAGAGAGTACCAGTACCAGATCAATGTGGAGCTATATACAGGAGTACCAGTACCAGATCAATGTGGAGCTATATACAGGAGTACCAGCACCAGATCAATGTGGAGCTATATACAGGGAGTACCAGCACCAGATCAATGTGCAGCTATATACAGGGAGTACCAGCACCAGATCAATGTGGAGCTATATACAGGGAGTACCAGCACCAGATCAATGTGGAGCTATATACAGGGAGTACCAGCACCAGATCAATGTGGAGCTATATACAGGGAGTACCAGCACCAGATCAATGTGGAGCTATATACAGGGAGTACCAGTACCAGATCAATGTGGAGCTATATACAGGGAGTACCAGTACCAGATCAATGTGGAGCTATATACAGGGAGTACCAGCACCAGATCAATGTGGAGCTATATACAGGGAGTACCAGTACCAGATCAATGTGGAGCTATATACAGGAGTACCAGTACCAGATCAATGTGGAGCTATATACAGGATACCAGCACCAGATCAATGTGGAGCTATATACAGGGAGTACCAGTACCAGATCAATGTGGAGCTATATACAGGGAGTACCAGCACCAGATCAATGTGGAGCTATATACAGGAGTACCAGCACCAGATCAATGTGGAGCTATATACAGGGAGTACCAGTACCAGATCAATGTGGAGCTATATACAGGGAGTACCAGTACCAGATCAATGTGGAGCTATATACAGGGAGTACCAGTACCAGATCAATGCAGCTATATACAGGGAGTACCTGTACCAGATCAATGTGCAGCTATATATACAGGGAGTACCAGCACCAGATCAATGTGCAGCTATATACAGGGAGTACCAGTACCAGATCAATGTGGAGCTATATACAGGGAGTACCAGCACCAGATCAATGTGGAGCTATATACAGGGAGTACCAGCACCAGATCAATGTGGAGCTATATACAGGGAGTACTGTACCAATACCAGATCAATGTGGAGCTATATACAGGGAGTACCAGCACCAGATCAATGTGGAGCTATATACAGGGAGTACCACACCAGATCAATGTGGAGCTATATACAGGGTACCAGTACCAGATCAATGTGGAGCTATATACAGGGAGTACCAGCACCAGATCAATGTGGAGCTATATACAGGGAGTACCACACCAGATCAATGTGGAGCTATATACAGGGAGTACCAGCACCAGATCAATGTGGAGCTATATACAGGGAGTACCAGTACCAGATCAATGTGGAGCTATATACAGGGAGTACCAGTACCAGATCAATGTGGAGCTATATACAGGAGTACCAGCACCAGATCAATGTGGAGCTATATACAGGGAGTACCAGTACCAGATCAATGTGGAGCTATATACAGGGAGTACCAGCACCAGATCAATGTGGAGCTATATACAGGGAGTACCAGTACCAGATCAATGGCAGCTATATACAGGGAGTACCAGTACCAGATCAATGTGGAGCTATATACAGGGAGTACCAGTACCAGATCAATGTGGAGCTATATACAGGGAGTACCAGTACCAGATCAATGTGGAGCTATATACAGGAGTACCAGAACCAGATCAATGTGGAGCTATATACAGGGAGTACCAGTACCAGATCAATGTGGAGCTATATACAGGGAGTACCAGTACCAGATCAATGTGGAGCTATATACAGGGAGTACCAGTACCAGATCAATGTGGAGCTATATACAGGGAGTACCAGCACCAGATCAATGTGGAGCTATATACAGGAGTACCAGTACCAGATCAATGTGGAGATATACAGGGAGTACCAGCACCAGATCAATGTGGAGCTATATACAGGGAGTACCAGTACCAGATCAATGTGGAGCTATATACAGGGAGTACCAGCACCAGATCAATGTGGAGCTATATACAGGAGTACCAGCACCAGATCAATGTGGAGCTATATACAGGGAGTACCAGTACCAGATCAATGTGGAGCTATATACAGGGAGTACCAGCACCAGATCAATGTGGAGCTATATACAGGGAGTACCAGTACCAGATCAATGTGGAGCTATATACAGGGAGTACCTACCAGATCAATGTGGAGCTATATACAGGAGTACCAGCACCCAGATCAATGTGGAGCTATATACAGGGAGTACCAGCACCAGATCAATGGGAGCTATATACAGGGAGTACCAGTACCAGATCAATGTGGAGCTATATACAGGGAGTACCAGTACCAGATCAATGTGGAGCTATATACAGGGAGTACCAGTACCAGATCAATGTGGAGCTATATACAGGGAGTACCAGTACCAGATCAATGTGGAGCTATATACAGGGAGTACCAGAACCAGATCAATGTGAGCTATATACAGGGAGTACCAGTACCAGATCAATGTGGAGCTATATACAGGGAGTACCAGTACCAGATCAATGTGGAGCTATATACAGGGAGTACCAGTACCAGATCAATGTGGAGCTATATACAGGGAGTACCAGCACCAGATCAATGTGGAGCTATATACAGGGAGTACCAGTACCAGATCAATGTGGAGCTATATACAGGGAGTACCACACCAGATCAATGTGGAGCTATATACAGGGAGTACCAGTACCAGATCAATGGAGCTATATACAGGGAGTACCAGCACCAGATCAATGTGGAGCTATATACAGGAGTACCAGCACCAGATCAATGTGGAGCTATATACAGGGAGTACCAGTACCAGATCAATGTGGAGCTATATACAGGGAGTACCAGCACCAGATCAATGTGGAGCTATATACAGAGAGTACCAGTACCAGATCAATGTGGAGCTATATACAGGAGTACCAGTACCAGATCAATGTGGAGCTATATACAGGAGTACCAGCACCAGATCAATGTGGAGCTATATACAGGGAGTACCAGCACCAGATCAATGTGGAGCTATATACAGGGAGTACCAGCACCAGATCAATGTGGAGCTATATACAGGGAGTACCAGTACCAGATCAATGTGGAGCTATATACAGGGAGTACCAGCACCAGATCAATGTGGAGCTATATACAGGGAGTACCAGCACCAGATCAATGTGGAGCTATATACAGGGAGTACCAGTACCAGATCAATGTGGAGCTATATACAGGGAGTACCAGTACCAGATCAATGTGGAGCTATATACAGGGAGTACCAGCACCAGATCAATGTGGAGCTATATACAGGGAGTACCAGTACCAGAGATCAATGTGGAGCTATATACAGGGAGTACCAGCACCAGATCAATGTGGAGCTATATACAGGGAGTACCAGTACCAGATCAATGTGGAGCTATATACAGGGAGTACCATACCAGATCAATGTGGAGCTATATACAGGGAGTACCAGTACCAGATCAATGTGGAGCTATATACAGGGAGTACCAGTACCAGATCAATGTGGAGCTATATACAGGGAGTACCATACCAGATCAATGTGGAGCTATATACAGGGAGTACCAGTACCAGATCAATGTGGAGCTATATACAGGGAGTACCAGTACCAGATCAATGTGGAGCTATATACAGGGAGTACCAGTACCAGAGATCAATGTGGAGCTATATACAGGGAGTACCAGCACCAGATCAATGTGGAGCTATATACAGGGAGTACCAGTACCAGATCAATGTGGAGCTATATACAGGGAGTACCAGCACCAGATCAATGTGGAGCTATATACAGGGAGTACCAGTACCAGATCAATGTGGAGCTATATACAGGGAGTACCAGCACCAGATCAATGTGGAGCTATATACAGGGAGTACCAGCACCAGATCAATGTGGAGCTATATACAGGGAGTACCAGTACCAGATCAATGTGGAGCTATATACAGGGAGTACCAGTACCAGATCAATGTGGAGCTATATACAGGGAGTACCAGTACCAGATCAATGTGGAGCTATATACAGGAGTACCAGTACCAGATCAATGTGGAGCTATATACAGGAGTACCACCAGCACCAGATCAATGTGGAGCTATATACAGGGAGTACCAGTACCAGATCAATGTGCAGCTATATACAGGGAGTACCAGCACCAGATCAATGTGGAGCTATATACAGGGAGTACCAGCACCAGATCAATGTGGAGCTATATACAGGGAGTACCAGTACCAGATCAATGTGGAGCTATATACAGGGAGTACCAGTACCAGATCAATGTGGGAGCTATATACAGGGAGTACCAGTACCAGATCAATGTGGAGCTATATACAGGGAGTACCAGTACCAGATCAATGTGGAGCTATATACAGGGAGTACCAGCACCAGATCAATGTGGAGCTATATACAGGGAGTACCAGTACCAGATCAATGTGGAGCTATATACAGGGAGTACCAGTACCAGATCAATGTGGAGCTATATACAGGGAGTACCACACCAGATCAATGTGGAGCTATATACAGGGAGTACCAGTACCAGATCAATGTGGAGCTATATACAGGGAGTACCAGCACCAGATCAATGTGGAGCTATATACAGGGAGTACCAGCCCATCAATGTGGAGCTATATACAGGGAGTACCAGTACCAGATCAATGTGGAGATATACAGGGAGTACCAGTACCAGATCAATGTGGAGCTATATACAGGGAGTACCAGTACCAGATCAATGTGCAGCTATATACAGGGAGTACCAGTACCAGATCAATGTGGAGCTATATACAGGGAGTACCAGCACCAGATCAATGTGGAGCTATATACAGGGAGTACCAGTACCAGATCAATGTGGAGCTATATACAGGGAGTACCAGCACCAGATCAATGTGGAGCTATATACAGGGAGTACCAGCCAGATCAATGTGGAGCTATATACAGGGAGTACCAGCACCAGATCAATGTGGAGCTATATACAGGGAGTACCAGCACCAGATCAATGTGGAGCTATATACAGGGAGTACCAGTACCAGATCAATGTGGAGCTATATACAGGGAGTACCAGTACCAGATCAATGTGGAGCTATATACAGGGAGTACCAGCACCAGATCAATGTGGAGCTATATACAGGAGTACCAGTACCAGATCAATGTGGAGCTATATACAGGGAGTACCAGTACCAGATCAATGTGGAGCTATATACAGGGAGTACCAGCACCAGATCAATGTGGAGCTATATACAGGGAGTACCAGTACCAGATCAATGTGGAGCTATATACAGGGAGTACCAGCACCAGATCAATGTGGAGCTATATACAGGGAGTACCAGCACCAGATCAATGTGGAGCTATATACAGGGAGTACCAGTACCAGATCAATGTGGAGCTATATACAGGGAGTACCAGTACCAGATCAATGTGGAGCTATATACAGGGAGTACCAGTACCAGATCAATGTGCAGCTATATACAGGGAGTACCAGTACCAGATCAATGTGGAGCTATATACAGGGAGTACCACACCAGATCAATGTGGAGCTATATACAGGGAGTACCAGTACCAGATCAATGTGGAGCTATATACAGGGAGTACCAGCACCAGATCAATGTGGAGCTATATACAGGGAGTACCAGCACCAGATCAATGTGGAGCTATATACAGGGAGTACCAGTACCAGATCAATGTGGAGCTATATACAGGGAGTAACAGCACCAGATCAATGTGGAGCTATATACAGGGAGTACCACACACAGATCAATGTGGAGCTATATACAGGGAGTACCAGTACCAGATCAATGTGGAGCTATATACAGGGAGTACCAGCACCAGATCAATGTGGAGCTATATACAGGGAGTACCAGCACCAGATCAATGTGGAGCTATATACAGGGAGTACCAGTACCAGATCAATGTGGAGCTATATACAGGGAGTACCAGCACCAGATCAATGTGGAGCTATATACAGGGAGTACCAGTACCAGATCAATGTGCAGCTATATACAGGGAGTACCAGTACCCAGATCAATGTGGAGCTATATACAGGGAGTACCAGTACCAGATCAATGTGGAGCTATATACAGGAGTACCAGTACCAGATCAATGTGGAGCTATATACAGGGAGTACCAGTACCAGATCAATGTGGAGCTATATACAGGGAGTACCAGTACCAGATCAATGTGGAGCTATATACAGGGAGTACCAGTACCAGATCAATGTGGAGCTATATACAGGGAGTACCAGTACCAGATCAATGTGGAGCTATATACAGGGAGTACCAGCACCAGATCAATGTGGAGCTATATACAGGGAGTACCAGTACCAGATCAATGTGGAGCTATATACAGGGAGTACCAGCACCAGATCAATGTGGAGCTATATACAGGGAGTACCAGTACCAGATCAATGTGGAGCTATATACAGGGAGTACCACACCAGATCAATGTGGAGCTATATACAGGAGTACCAGCACCAGATCAATGTGGAGCTATATACAGGAGTACCAGTACCAGATCAATGTGGAGCTATATACAGGGAGTACCAGCACCAGATCAATGTGGAGCTATATACAGGGAGTACCAGTACCAGATCAATGTGGAGCTATATACAGGAGTACCAGTACCAGATCAATGTGGAGCTATATACAGGGAGTACCAGCACCAGATCAATGTGGAGCTATATACAGGGAGTACCAGTACCAGATCAATGTGGAGCTATATACAGGAGTACCAGCACCAGATCAATGTGGAGCTATATACAGGGAGTACCAGCACCAGATCAATGTGGAGCTATATACAGGGAGTACCAGCACCAGATCAATGTGGAGCTATATACAGGGAGTACCAGCACCAGATCAATGTGGAGCTATATACAGGGAGTACCAGTACCAGATCAATGTGGAGCTATATACAGGGAGTACCAGCACCAGATCAATGTGGAGCTATATACAGGAGTACCAGCACCAGATCAATGTGGAGCTATATACAGGGAGTACCAGTACCAGATCAATGTGGAGCTATATACAGGAGTACCAGTACCAGATCAATGTGGAGCTATATACAGGAGTACCAGCACCAGATCAATGTGGAGCTATATACAGGGAGTACCAGTACCAGATCAATGTGGAGCTATATACAGGAGTACCAGTACCAGATCAATGTGGAGCTATATACAGGAGTACCAGCACCAGATCAATGTGGAGCTATATACAGGGAGTACCAGTACCAGATCAATGTGGAGCTATATACAGGGAGTACCAGTACCAGATCAATGTGGAGCTATATACAGGGAGTACCAGCACCAGATCAATGTGGAGCTATATACAGGAGTACCAGTACCAGATCAATGTGGAGCTATATACAGGGAGTACCAGCACCAGATCAATGTGGAGCTATATACAGGGAGTACCAGCACCAGATCAATGTGGAGCTATATACAGGGAGTACCAGTACCAGATCAATGTGGAGCTATATACAGGGAGTACCAGCACCAGATCAATGTGGAGCTATATACAGGGAGTACCAGTACCAGATCAATGTGGAGCTATATACAGGGAGTACCAGTACCAGATCAATGTGGAGCTATATACAGGGAGTACCAGTACCAGATCAATGTGGAGCTATATACAGGGAGTACCAGTACCAGATCAATGTGGAGCTATATACAGGGAGTACCAGCACCAGATCAATGTGGAGCTATATACAGGGAGTACCAGTACCAGATCAATGTGGAGCTATATACAGGGAGTACCAGTACCAGATCAATGTGGAGCTATATACAGGAGTACCATACCAGATCAATGTGGAGCTATATACAGGGAGTACCAGCACCAGATCAATGTGCAGCTATATACAGGGAGTACCAGCACCAGATCAATGTGGAGCTATATACAGGGAGTACCAGCACCAGATCAATGTGGAGCTATATACAGGGAGTACCAGTACCAGATCAATGTGGAGCTATATACAGGGAGTACCAGCACCAGATCAATGTGGAGCTATATACAGGGAGTACCAGCACCAGATCAATGTGGAGCTATATACAGGGAGTACCAGTACCAGATCAATGTGGAGCTATATACAGGGAGTACCAGTACCAGATCAATGTGGAGCTATATACAGGGAGTACCAGTACCAGATCAATGTGGAGCTATATACAGGGAGTACCAGCACCAGATCAATGTGGAGCTATATACAGGGAGTACCAGTACCAGATCAATGTGGAGCTATATACAGGGAGTACCAGTACCAGATCAATGTGGAGCTATATACAGGAGTACCAGCACCAGATCAATGTGGAGCTATATACAGGGAGTACCAGTACCAGATCAATGTGGAGCTATATACAGGGAGTACCAGCACCAGATCAATGTGGAGCTATATACAGGGAGTACCAGTACCAGATCAATGTGGAGCTATATACAGGGAGTACCAGTACCAGATCAATGTGGAGCTATATACAGGGAGTACCAGTACCAGATCAATGTGGAGCTATATACAGGGAGTACCAGTACCAGATCAATGTGGAGCTATATACAGGGAGTACCAGACCAGATCAATGTGGAGCTATATACAGGGAGTACCAGTACCAGATCAATGTGGAGCTATATACAGGGAGTACCAGTACCAGATCAATGTGGAGCTATATACAGGGAGTACCAGTACCAGATCAATGTGGAGCTATATACAGGGAGTACCAGCACCAGATCAATGTGGAGCTATATACAGGGAGTACCAGTACCAGATCAATGTGGAGCTATATACAGGGAGTACCAGCACCAGATCAATGTGGAGCTATATACAGGGAGTACCAGTACCAGATCAATGTGGAGCTATATACAGGAGTACCAGCACCAGATCAATGTGGAGCTATATACAGGAGTACCAGCACAGATCAATCATGTGGAGCTATATACAGGGAGTACCAGTACCAGATCAATGTGCAGCTATATACAGGGAGTACCAGCACCAGATCAATGTGGAGCTATATACAGGGAGTACCAGTACCAGATCAATGTGGAGCTATATACAGGAGTACCAGTACCAGATCAATGTGGAGCTATATACAGGGAGTACCAGCACCAGATCAATGTGGAGCTATATACAGGGAGTACCAGCACCAGATCAATGTGGAGCTATATACAGGGAGTACCAGCACCAGATCAATGTGGAGCTATATACAGGGAGTACCAGTACCAGATCAATGTGGAGCTATATACAGGGAGTACCAGCACCAGATCAATGTGGAGCTATATACAGGGAGTACCAGCACCAGATCAATGTGGAGCTATATACAGGGAGTACCAGTACCAGATCAATGTGGAGCTATATACAGGGAGTACCAGTACCAGATCAATGTGGAGCTATATACAGGAGTACCAGCACCAGATCAATGTGGAGCTATATACAGGGAGTACCAGTACCAGATCAATGTGGAGCTATATACAGGGAGTACCAGTACCAGATCAATGTGGAGCTATATACAGGGAGTACCAGTACCAGATCAATGTGGAGCTATATACAGGGAGTACCAGTACCAGATCAATGTGGAGCTATATACAGGGAGTACCAGTACCAGATCAATGTGGAGCTATATACAGGGAGTACCAGTACCAGATCAATGTGGAGCTATATACAGGGAGTACCAGTACCAGATCAATGTGGAGCTATATACAGGGAGTACCAGTACCAGATCAATGTGGAGCTATATACAGGGAGTACCAGTACCAGATCAATGTGGAGCTATATACAGGGAGTACCAGTACCAGATCAATGTGGAGCTATATACAGGGAGTACCAGCACCAGATCAATGTGGAGCTATATACAGGGAGTACCAGTACCAGATCAATGTGGAGCTATATACAGGGAGTACCAGCACCAGATCAATGTGGAGCTATATACAGGGAGTACCAGTACCAGATCAATGTGGAGCTATATACAGGGAGTACCAGCACCAGATCAATGTGGAGCTATATACAGGAGTACCAGCACCAGATCAATGTGGAGCTATATACAGGGAGTACCAGTACCAGATCAATGTGGAGCTATATACAGGGAGTACCAGCACCAGATCAATGTGGAGCTATATACAGGGAGTACCAGTACCAGATCAATGTGGAGCTATATACAGGAGTACCAGTACCAGATCAATGTGGAGCTATATACAGGAGTACCAGCACCAGATCAATGTGGAGCTATATACAGGGAGTACCAGCACCAGATCAATGTGGAGCTATATACAGGGAGTACCAGCACCAGATCAATGTGGAGCTATATACAGGGAGTACCAGTACCAGATCAATGTGGAGCTATATACAGGGAGTACCAGCACCAGATCAATGTGGAGCTATATACAGGGAGTACCAGCACCAGATCAATGTGGAGCTATATACAGGGAGTACCAGTACCAGATCAATGTGGAGCTATATACAGGGAGTACCAGTACCAGATCAATGTGGAGCTATATACAGGGAGTACCAGTACCAGATCAATGTGGAGCTATATACAGGGAGTACCAGTACCAGATCAATGTGGAGCTATATACAGGGAGTACCAGTACCAGATCAATGTGGAGCTATATACAGGGAGTACCAGCACCAGATCAATGTGGAGCTATATACAGGGAGTACCAGTACCAGATCAATGTGGAGCTATATACAGGGAGTACCAGTACCAGATCAATGTGGAGCTATATACAGGGAGTACCAGTACCAGATCAATGTGGAGCTATATACAGGGAGTACCAGTACCAATCAATGTGGAGCTATATACAGGGAGTACCAGTACCAGATCAATGTGGAGCTATATACAGGGAGTACCAGCACCAGATCAATGTGGAGCTATATACAGGGAGTACCAGTACCAGATCAATGTGGAGCTATATACAGGGAGTACCAGCACCAGATCAATGTGGAGCTATATACAGGGAGTACCAGTACCAGATCAATGTGGAGCTATATACAGGGAGTACCAGCACCAGATCAATGTGGAGCTATATACAGGGAGTACCAGCACCAGATCAATGTGGAGCTATATACAGGGAGTACCAGCACCAGATCAATGTGGAGCTATATACAGGGAGTACCAGCACCAGATCAATGTGGAGCTATATACAGGGAGTACCAGTACCAGATCAATGTGGAGCTATATACAGGGAGTACCAGTACCAGATCAATGTGGAGCTATATACAGGGAGTACCAGCACCAGATCAATGTGGAGCTATATACAGGGAGTACCAGTACCAGATCAATGTGGAGCTATATACAGGGAGTACCAGTACCAGATCAATGTGGAGCTATATACAGGGAGTACCAGCACCAGATCAATGTGGAGCTATATACAGGGAGTACCAGTACCAGATCAATGTGGAGCTATATACAGGGAGTACCAGCACCAGATCAATGTGGAGCTATATACAGGGAGTACCAGCACCAGATCAATGTGGAGCTATATACAGGGAGTACCAGTACCAGATCAATGTGGAGCTATATACAGGGAGTACCAGTACCAGATCAATGTGGAGCTATATACAGGAGTACCAGTACCAGATCAATGTGGAGCTATATACAGGAGTACCAGTACCAGATCAATGTGGAGCTATATACAGGGAGTACCAGCACCAGATCAATGTGGAGCTATATACAGGGAGTACCAGTACCAGATCAATGTGGAGCTATATACAGGGAGTACCAGCACCAGATCAATGTGGAGCTATATACAGGGAGTACCAGTACCAGATCAATGTGGAGCTATATACAGGGAGTACCAGTACCAGATCAATGTGGAGCTATATACAGGGAGTACCAGTACCAGATCAATGTGGAGCTATATACAGGAGTACCAGCACCAGATCAATGTGGAGCTATATACAGGGAGTACCAGTACCAGATCAATGTGGAGCTATATACAGGGAGTACCAGTACCAGATCAATGTGGAGCTATATACAGGGAGTACCAGTACCAGATCAATGTGGAGCTATATACAGGGAGTACCAGTACCAGATCAATGTGGAGCTATATACAGGGAGTACCAGTACCAGAGATCAATGTGGAGCTATATACAGGAGTACCAGTACCAGATCAATGTGGAGCTATATACAGGGAGTACCAGTACCAGATCAATGTGGAGCTATATACAGGGAGTACCAGCACCAGATCAATGTGGAGCTATATACAGGGAGTACCAGTACCAGATCAATGTGGAGCTATATACAGGGAGTACCAGTACCAGATCAATGTGGAGCTATATACAGGGAGTACCAGTACCAGATCAATGTGGAGCTATATACAGGGAGTACCAGTACCAGATCAATGTGGAGCTATATACAGGGAGTACCAGTACCAGATCAATGTGGCTATATACAGGGAGTACCAGTACCAGATCAATGTGGAGCTATATACAGGGAGTACCAGTACCAGATCAATGTGGAGCTATATACAGGGAGTACCAGTACCAGATCAATGTGGAGCTATATACAGGGAGTACCAGTACCAGATCAATGTGGAGCTATATACAGGGAGTACCAGTACCAGATCAATGGGAGCTATATACAGGGAGTACCAGTACCAGATCAATGTGGAGCTATATACAGGGAGTACCAGTACCAGATCAATGTGGAGCTATATACAGGAGTACCAGTACCAGATCAATGTGGAGCTATATACAGGGAGTACCAGTACCAGATCAATGTGGAGCTATATACAGGGAGTACCAGTACCAGATCAATGTGGAGCTATATACAGGGAGTACCAGTACCAGATCAATGAGCTATATACAGGAGTACCAGTACCAGATCAATGTGGAGCTATATACAGGGAGTACCAGTACCAGATCAATGTGGAGCTATATACAGGGAGTACCACACCAGATCAATGTGGAGCTATATACAGGGAGTACCAGTACCAGATCAATGTGGAGCTATATACAGGGAGTACCAGCACCAGATCAATGTGGAGCTATATACAGGGAGTACCAGTACCAGATCAATGTGGAGCTATATACAGGGAGTACCAGTACCAGATCAATGTGGAGCTATATACAGGGAGTACCAGCACCAGATCAATGTGGAGCTATATACAGGGAGTACCAGTACCAGATCAATGGAGCTATATACAGGGAGTACCAGTACCAGATCAATGTGGAGCTATATACAGGGAGTACCAGCACCAGATCAATGTGGAGCTATATACAGGGAGTACCAGCACCAGATCAATGTGGAGCTATATACAGGGAGTACCAGTACCAGATCAATGTGGAGCTATATACAGGAGTACCAGTACCAGATCAATGTGGAGCTATATACAGGGAGTACCAGTACCAGATCAATGTGGAGCTATATACAGGGAGTACCAGTACCAGATCAATGTGGAGCTATATACAGGGAGTACCAGCACCAGATCAATGTGGAGCTATATACAGGGAGTACCAGTACCAGATCAATGTGGAGCTATATACAGGGAGTACCAGTACCAGATCAATGTGGAGCTATATACAGGGAGTACCAGTACCAGATCAATGTGGAGCTATATACAGGGAGTACCATACCAGATCAATGTGGAGCTATATACAGGGAGTACCAGTACCAGATCAATGTGGAGCTATATACAGGGAGTACCAGTACCAGATCAATGTGGAGCTATATACAGGGAGTACACCACCAGATCAATGTGCAGCTATATACAGGGAGTACCAGTACCAGATCAATGTGGAGCTATATACAGGGAGTACCAGTACCAGATCAATGTGCAGCTATATACAGGGAGTACCAGTACCAGATCAATGTGGAGCTATATACAGGGAGTACCAGTACCAGATCAATGTGGAGCTATATACAGGGAGTACCATACCAGATCAATGTGGAGCTATATACAGGGAGTACCAGCACCAGATCAATGTGGAGCTATATACAGGGAGTACCAGTACCAGATCAATGTGGAGCTATATACAGGAGTACCAGTACCAGATCAATGTGGAGCTATATACAGGAGTACCAGCACCAGATCAATGTGGAGCTATATACAGGGAGTACCAGCACCAGATCAATGTGGAGCTATATACAGGGAGTACCAGTACCAGATCAATGTGGAGCTATATACAGGGAGTACCAGTACCAGATCAATGTGGAGCTATATACAGGGAGTACCACCCAGATCAATGTGGAG
Source organism: Oncorhynchus kisutch (assembly GCF_002021735.2). Taxonomy (NCBI): domain Eukaryota; kingdom Metazoa; phylum Chordata; class Actinopteri; order Salmoniformes; family Salmonidae; genus Oncorhynchus; species Oncorhynchus kisutch. The sequence continues at coordinate 78,183,601 of NC_034176.2, read as the reverse complement.
CTATATACAGGGAGTACCAGTACCAGATCAATGTGGAGCTATATACAGGGAGTACCAGTACCAGATCAATGTGGAGCTATATACAGGGAGTACCAGTACCAGATCAATGTGGGAGCTATATACAGGGAGTACCAGTACCAGATCAATGTGGAGCTATATACAGGGAGTACCATTACCAGATCAATGTGGAGCTATATACAGGAGTACCAGTACCAGATCAATGTGCAGCTATATACAGGCCTCTCTCAGGTACTCATCTCCCTCCGGGGTAAAGCACTCTTTCACTTTCCATGTTTGTTATTTAAGCCCAGAATTTATCGCCTCACATACCTGGCCTCTCCTAGGACTGGGACACTTCAGAGAGTTTATAGGTCCCTCATGACGAGGGCTCTCGTGGCGAGAGGGAGAATGCTGTTTCTGCCTCCCTCTCATCTGCTGAACTCAACTGGTGGTCATAAACATCCCATTGATTAGGTGTCAGTCAGGACCCAGCGTGTGTGTGTGTGTGTGTGTGTGTGTGTGTGGTTGTGATATTTCAATGTTTTCTGCTCTAGTAATCTTTTATGGTCAAGGTTTTTAATATGTATGTGGCATTGAAACAGTGTTGTTATTTTTTGCAATAAAAAGTTATCCACATGTTAACAAAGCGCATCACAGGATGCCTTGACAGCTTTAAAGCCAATAATGATGTAGGCTACTGTAAACACACAGCACCATATATCACCATTGTGTATATAACCTATATCACCATTGTGTATATAACCATATATCACCATTGTGTATATAACCATATATCACCATTGTGTATATAACCTATATCACCATTGTGTATACAACCTATATCACCATTGTGTATACAACCTATATCACCATTGTGTATATAACCTATATCACCATTGTGTATATAACCTATATCACCATTGTGTATATAACCTATATCACCATTGTGTATATAACCTATATCACCATTGTGTATATAACCTATATCACCATTGTGTATATAACCTATATCACCATTGTGTATATGACCTATATCACCATTGTGTATACAACCTATATCACCATTGTGTATATAACCTATATCACCATTGTGTATACAACCTATATCACCATTGTGTATACAACCTATATCACCATTGTGTATATAACCTATATCACTATGGTGATACGTCCGGGCTCTGGTGCTGGGCCACTCAAGGACATTCAGAGACTTGTCCCGAAGCTACTCCTTGTCTTGGCTGTGTGCTTAGGGTTGTTGTCCTGTTGGAAGGTGAACCTTCGCCCTAGTCTGAGGTCCTGAGAGTCTGGAACAGGTTTTTCATCAAGGTCTCTTTGTACTTTTCACTGTTCATCTTTCCATCGATCCTGACTAGTCTCCCAGTCCCTGCTGCTGAAAAACTCCCCACAGCATGATGCTGCCACCACCATGCCTTCACCGTAGGGATGGTCCAGGTTCTTCCAGACGTGATGCTTGGCATTCAGGCCAAATAGTTCAATCTTGGTTTCATCAGACCAGAGAATCTTGTTTCTCATTGTCTGAGAGTCCTTAGGTGCCTTTTGGCAAACTCCAAGCAGATCTGTCATGTGCCTGAGGAGTGGCTACTGTCTGAACACTCTACCATAAAAGCCCGATTGGTGGAGTGCTGCAGAGATGGTTGTCATTCTGGAAGGTTATCCCATCTCCACAGAGGAACTCTGGAGCTCTGTCAGGGTGACTATCTCCCTGACCGAGGCCCTTCTCCCCTAATTGCTCAGTTTGGGCGGCCAGCTGTAGGAAGAGGCGGCCAGCTGTAGGAAGAGTCTTGGTGGTTCCAAACTTCTTCCATTTAAGAATGATGGAGGCCACTGTGTTCTTGGGGGGGGGGGGACTTCAATGTTGCAGAAATGTTTTGGTACCCTTGCCCAGATCTTTGCCTCGACACAATCCTGTCTTCAACCTCATGGCTTGGTTTTTGTTCTGACATGCACTCTCTATTGTGGGACCGTATATTGACATACAGTATACATATATAGACTCCAATTAATTTTTTTTCATAAATATGCAAACATTTATAAAAATCAGTTTTTTGCTTTGTCATTATTGGATATTGATTGTAGGTTGATGAGGGGAAACAATGATTTAATCCACTTTAGAATAAGGCTGTAACTTAACAAAATGTGGAAAAAGGGAAGAGGTCTGAATACTTTCTGAATGTCCTGTATATATATATATATATATACATATATATATATATAGATGAAAAACAGCAACATTTCATTATTAGGCTACTTCAGAGAGGTGCTGGTTCTTGATATTAGTGCATCTATTAGGCTATTTACAGGTAGTGTGAGTACAGGTCGTGTGGGTACAGATAGTGTGGGTACAGGTAGTGTGAGTACAAGGAAGTGTGGATACAGGTAGTGTGAGTACAAGGAAGTGTGGATACAGGTAGTGTGGGTACAAGGAAGTGTGGGTACAGGTAGTGTGAGTACAAGGAAGTGTGGATACAGGTAGTGTGGGTACAGGTAGTGTGAGTACAAGGAAGTGTGGGTACAGGTAGTGTGAGTACAAGGAAGTGTGGATACAGGTAGTGTGAGTACAAGGAAGTGTGGGTACAGGTAGTGTGGGTACAGGTAGTATGGGTACAGGTAGTGTGGGTACAGGTAGTGTGTGTACAGGTAGTGTGTGTACAGGTAGTGTGTGTACAGGTAGTGTGGGTACAGGTAGTGTGGGTACAGGTAGTGTGGGTACAGGTAGTGTGTGTACAGGTATTGTGTGTACAGGTAGTGTGGGTACAGGTAGTGTGGGGTACTGGTCGTGTGGGTACAGGTAGTGTGAGTACAATGAAGTGTGTGTACAGGTAGTGTGGGTACAGGTAGGGTGGGTCAAGGTAGTGTGTGTACAATGAAGTGTGTGTACAGGTAGTGTGTGTACAGGTAGTGTGTGTACAGATAGGGTGGGTCAAGGTAGTGTGTGTACAATGAAGTGTGTGTACAGGTAGTGTGTGTACAGGTAGTGTGTGTACAGATAGTGTGGGTACAGGTAGTGTGTGTACAGGTAGTGTGTGTACAGGTAGTGTGGGTACAGGTAGTGTGTGTACAGGTAGTGTGGGTACAGGTAGTGTGGGTACAGTAGTGTGGGTACAGGTAGTGTGAGTACAAGGAAGTGTGGATACAGGTAGTGTGAGTACAGGTAGTGTGAGTACAGGTAGTGTGGGTACAGGAATTGTGGGAATCTGTTTGTTCTCTGCCCAACTCTCCTCAGTTCAGCCTCTGCTCTGCCCAGCTCAGCTGGTCTTTACAGCAGACCAGCATAGGAAGTAGACTGGCCGCAGGCACGACAGACCTGCGTGAGTACACTTCTTTAACTTCTCTCTCTCTCTCCTCTCCTCCTCATCTCTCTCCTCTCTCTCTCTCCTCTCTCACCTTCTCTCCTCTCTCTTCTCTCTCTCATAGTAGATAGGTTATTGAGTAGATTACTAGATTAGATTATGGTAGCTACCAGAGGTATGTGCTGTGTCCAACCCAGAGGTCAGTCTTTAAAACCTCACTTTTCCTGCTAATTGATTCAGCTCATTGTTAAATCTGCAACAGCCAATAGAGCCTGAGAGGGCTGAGGTGCTTGGGATGGGACACGTTTGCAGAAACAAGCTAACGCTTTACCAGAAACATGCTAACAGAGCTCTGGAGGGCCAAACCTCAACTCTTAAACTCAACTCCAGATACAGCCTGTTGTCAGGGATAGCCTTCTTACTCAGAGCTGAAAACTACTGTACGTGGTTCAGAAGAGCACTTACATCCCAAATGGCACCCTATTCTGTATGTATTTCACTATTTTTGACCAGGGCTCATAGGCCCCATAGGGCTCTGGTCAAAAGTTGTGCACTTTGTAGGGAATTGGGTACAATTTGGGAGAAACAGCCATAGTGAGTTAGACCAGAAGTATTTCCTTAGCATGAGTTCCTGAAGACATGAAGTTACATTTACAGGACAGGTTATGTATTTTATTCTCAGATTCCTAAGCACAGAACACATGATGATGAAATCCTCTTTTTTGTACTTTGTGAAACTATCTAGACCTGCAGTATCAGTGTGAGTGTTGTTACGAGCGTTCAGTCTCTCTAGCTGTATCTTTCCTTATAATGTAGGAGCAGGGTTTATGGACTGTGGCTGATGGGGTGTCTGCAGGGGAGAGTTATGGTTTGGGGACAAATCACTGGTGACAGCTTCCAGGTAACACTTGACTTTTACTGGTTACTGTCTAATCATAGACCCCAAGGTCCAGCAGCTTGTGCTCCAAATGGCACCCTATTCCCTATATAGTGCACTGCCCTATATTGGCCCTGGTGAAGAGTAGTGCACTATAGAGAATAGGGTGCTATTTGGGACATAGCCATACACATGAAACACAGACAGGACCTCAGTCCAACAACAGGTTGGTTAAGCAGCAGGTTAGTTACAGTGGAGGCAGGTGAGGGCGGCTCCTAGTATTGATTGGACCAGAACGAATGGAGCGGCAGCAAACATATGGGACCACATATTGATGTTGTTGGTACTGTTCCATTCGTTCCGGTCCAGCCACTACTATGAACCCTTCCTCCTATTTAACGTCCCGCCAGCCACCAGTGGTTAGTTGTAATGCCTCTATAGTCTCTTGTGTGAGATTGGGTTCTGGGTGCAGAGATTAGAATACCTCATTGGCAGGATCAGAATAGGATTTCCATGTTGGTTCCTTCCATTGGTGTTTCCAGTGAACCACTTCTCCTGCTGACACAGTGCTACATCCACTATTAGGCTACCCTGACATCTTCCTCCACACACACACACACACACACACACTTCTCCTGCTGACACAGTGCTACATCCACTATTAGGCTACCCTGACATCTTCCTCCACACACGCAGGCACACACACACACACACACACAGCCAGCGCACCACTCTTTAAAAGCATTCCTGGGTGGAGGCGCATCTGTGTTTGTGTGTATGTGTGTGTGTTCCTGCTTCGTTCTGTCTTGTAGTGAAATGAGCAGGTTTACTCTGTGTGTGGATGGATGATATTTAAGGTCAGTTATTCTTAGCCCAGGTTTAGACTGTTTGGGTTTAGCTATTGCTTTCTAAATTCCACCGTAATTGGGGAGCTCTAGGGATGGAGCCGACAACATTAGCCCTGCACTATAAATAACACACACACACACAGCATGTGTAACTACCAGACAAGCAGACCTGTCTCCAACAACACTAGATCAGCTATCAGAGATCAAACACCATCTTACAGTGAAGAACACAAAGAAGATGTGTTGTTCCAGAATCAAAATGGCTTTTACTCATATCCTGTTACTGAAGGAAGATGATGATGATGATTGAAGATGTAACATGACTCACCATGAAACAACAGTATCCTGTGAAGAGGAATAGAACAGTCTGATCTGGAACAGCAGTCAAGGAGAGGACACAGAAAACACACACTCAGACTGTCCCGCTGGAAACCAGCTCTTTAAAGCGTCTCTTCCTGGGTCCTAACACATACTGGCACAGCAGCAGTAAAAGGTGACAGAGAGTCACAGCCTAGGTTGTCACTTACAGCTCAGGTCAGGGTTGAGGTGCCAGCTCAGGTCAGGGTGGAGGTGTCAGTTCAGGTCAGGGTGGAGGTGTCAGCTCAGGTCAGGGTGGAGGTGTCAAAGGAACCCTACTGATAGTCTCAGATAGCTCCAGCTCAGACAGTCTCAGGGTAAGGCTTAGTGAGGTGTGAAAGAGATCATACAGATAGATAAGAAAAGGGTAGGTGAGTGAGAGAGAGAGAGAGAGAGAGACTCAGTGAGCATAGCCTTGCTATTGAGAAAGGCCGCCGTAGGCAGACATGGCTCTCAAGAGAAGACAGGCTATGTGCTCACTGCCCACAAAATGAGGTGGAAACTGAGCTGCACTTCCTAACCTCCTGCCCAATGTATGACCATATTAGAGAGACATATTTCCCTCAGATTACACAGATCCACAAAGAATTCGAAAACAAATCCAATTTTGAAAAACTCTACTGGGTGAAATTCCACAGTGTGCCATCACAGCAGCAAGATTTGTGACCTGTTGCCACGAGAAAAGGGCAACCAGTGAAGAACAAACACCATTGTAAATACAACCCATATTTATGCTTATTTATTTTATCTTGTGTCCTTTAGCCATTTGTACATTGTTAGAACACTGTATATATATATAATATGACATTTGTAATGTCTTTACTGTTTTGAAACTTCTGTATGTGTAATGTTTACTGTTAATTTTTGTTGTTTTTCACTTTATATATTCACTTTGTATGTTGTCTACCTCACTTGCTTTGGCAATGTTAACACATGTTTCCCATGCCAATAAAGCCCTTGAATTGAATTGAATTGAATTGAGAGAGAGAGAGAGAGAGAGAGACAGCGCTGCCTGGAGTTCCTATTGGTCACTTCTCAGACCTGTCCACTCCCCCTCTTTACAGTCACTCTGGATATCACCCCAGGTTAGACCAGGCTATGTTACACCATGACTTCACCCCAGGTTAGACCAGGCTATGTTACACCATGATTTCACGCCAGGTTAGACCAGGCTATGTTACAACATGATTTCACGCCAGGTTAGACCAGGCTAGACCAGGCTATGTTACACCATGACTTCACCCCAGGTTAGACCAGGCTAGACCAGGCTATGTTACACCATGACTTCACCCCAGGCTAGACCAGGCTATGTTACACCATGACTTCACCCCAGGTTAGACCAGGCTATGTTACACCATGACTTCACCCCAGGTTAGACCAGAGTATGTTACACCACGCCAGGTTAGACCAGGCTAGACCAGGCTATGTTACACCATGACTTCACTCCAGGTTAGACCAGGCTATGTTACACCATGACTTCACTCCAGGTTAGAGCAGGCTATGTTACACCATGACTTCACCCCAGGCTAGACCAGGCTATGTTACACCATGACTTCACCCCAGGTTAGACTAGGATATGTTACACCATGACTTCACCCCAGGTTAGACCAGGCTATGTTACACCATGACTTCACCCCAGGCTAGACCAGGCTATGTTACAACATGACTTCACCCCAGGTTAGACCAGGCTATGTTACAACATGGCTTCACGCCAGGTTAGACCAGGCTATGTTACAACATGGCTTCACGCCAGGTTAGACCAGGCTATGTTACACCATGACTTCACCCCACGTTAGACCAGCCTAGACCAGGCTATGTTACACCATGGCTTCACGCCGGGTTAGACCAGGTTAGACCAGGCTATGTTACAACATGACTTCACGCCAGGTTAGATCAGGCTATGTTACACCATGACTTCACCCCAGGTTAGACCAGGCTATGTTACAACATGACCTCACCCCAGGTTAGACCAGCCTAGACCAGGCTATGTTACAATATGACTTCACCCCAGGCTAGACCAGGCTATGTTAAAACATGACTTCACCCCAGGTCAGACCAGGCTATGTTACACCATGACTTCACCCCAGGTTAGACCAGGCTATGTTACACCATGACTTCACCCCAGGTTAGACCAGGCTATGTTACAACATGACTTCACCCCACGTTAGACCAGGCTAGACCAGGCTATGTTACACCATGACTTCACCCCAGGCTAGACCAGGCTATGTTACAACATGACTTCACACCACGTTAGACCAGGCTATGTTACAACATGACTTCACCCTAGGTTAGACCAGGCTATGTTACACCATGACTTCACCCCAGGCTAGACCAGCCTAGACCAGGATATGTTACACCATGGCTTCACGCCGGGTTAGACCAGGTTAGACCAGGCTATGTTACAACATGACTTCACGCCAGGTTAGATCAGGCTATGTTACACCATGACTTCACCCCAGGTTAGACCAGGCTAGACCAGGCTATGTTACAACATGACCTCACCCCAGGTTAGACCAGGCTAGACCAGGCTATGTTGCAACATGACTTCACGCCAGGTTAGACCAGCCTAGACCAGGCTATGTTACAATATGACTTCACCCCAGGCTAGACCAGGCTATGTTAAAACATGACTTCACCCCAGGTCAGACCAGGCTATGTTACACCATGACTTCACCCCAGGTTAGACCAGGCTATGTTACAACATGGCTTCACGCCAGGTTAGACCAGGTTAGACCAGGCTATGTTACAACATGACTTCACCCCAGGCTAGACCAGGCTATGTTACAACATGACTTCACACCATGTTAGACCAGGCTATGTTACAACATGACTTCACCCTAGGTTAGACCAGGCTATGTTACACCATGACTTCACCCCAGGCTAGACCAGGCTATGTTACACCATGACTTCACCCCAGGTTAGACCAGGCTATGTTACAACATGACTTCACCCCAGGTTAGACCAGGCTATGTTACACCATGACTTCACCCCAGGTTAGACCAGGCTATGTTACACCATGACTTCACGCCAGGTTAGACCAGGCTATGTTACACCATGACTTCACCCCAGGTTAGACCAGGCTATGTTACACCATGACTTCACCCCAGGTTAGACCAGCCTAGACCAGGATATGTTACACCATGGCTTCACGCCGGGTTAGACCAGGTTAGACCAGGCTATGTTACAACATGACTTCACGCCAGGTTAGATCAGGCTATGTTACACCATGACTTCACCCCAGGTTAGACCAGGCTAGACCAGGCTATGTTACAACATGACCTCACCCCAGGTTAGACCAGGCTAGACCAGGCTATGTTGCAACATGACTTCACGCCAGGTTAGACCAGCCTAGACCAGGCTATGTTACAATATGACTTCACCCCAGGCTAGACCAGGCTATGTTAAAACATGACTTTACCCCAGGTCAGACCAGGCTATGTTACACCATGACTTCACCCCAGGTTAGACCAGGCTATGTTACACCATGACTTCACCCCAGGCTAGACCAGGCTATGTTACACCATGACTTCACCCCAGGTTAGACCAGGCTATGTTACAACATGACTTCACCCCAGGTTAGACCAGGCTATGTTACACCATGACTTCACCCCAGGTTAGACCAGGCTATGTTACAACATGACTTCACCCCAGGTTAGACCAGGCTATGTTACACCATGACTTCACCCCAGGTTAGACCAGGCTATGTTACACCATGACTTCACCCCAGGTTAGACCAGAGTATGTTACACCACGCCAGGTTAGACCAGGTCAGACCAGGCTATGTTACAACATGACTTCACCCCAGGTCAGACCAGGCTATGTTACACCATGACTTCACCCCAGGTTAGACCAGGCTATGTTACACCATGACTTCACCCCAGGTTAGACCAGCCTAGACCAGGATATGTTACACCATGGCTTCACGCCGGGTTAGACCAGGTTAGACCAGGCTATGTTACAACATGACTTCACGCCAGGTTAGACCAGGCTAGACCAGGCTATGTTACAACATGACCTCACCCCAGGTTAGACCAGGCTAGACCAGGCTATGTTGCAACATGACTTCACGCCAGGTTAGACCAGCCTAGACCAGGCTATGTTACAATATGACTTCACCCCAGGCTAGACCAGGCTATGTTAAAACATGACTTCACCCCAGGTCAGACCAGGCTATGTTACACCATGACTTCACCCCAGGTTAGACCAGGCTATGTTACACCATGACTTCACCCCAGGCTAGACCAGGCTATGTTACACCATGACTTCACCCCAGGTTAGACCAGGCTATGTTACAACATGACTTCACCCCAGGTTAGACCAGGCTATGTTACACCATGACTTCACCCCAGGTTAGACCAGGCTATGTTACAACATGACTTCACCCCAGGTTAGACCAGGCTATGTTACACCATGACTTCACCCCAGGTTAGACCAGGCTATGTTACACCATGACTTCACCCCAGGTTAGACCAGAGTATGTTACACCACGCCAGGTTAGACCAGGTCAGACCAGGCTATGTTACAACATGACTTCACCCCAGGTCAGACCAGGCTATGTTACACCATGACTTCACCCCAGGTTAGACCAGGCTATGTTACACCATGACTTCACACCAGGTTAGACCAGGCTATGTTTCACCATGACTTCACCCCAGGTTAGACCAGGCTATGTTACACCATGGCTTCACGCCGGGTTAGACCAGGTTAGACCAGGCTATGTTACAACATGACTTCACCCCAGGTTAGACCAGGCTATGTTACACCATGACTTCACCCCAGGTTAGACCAGGCTATGTTACACCATGACTTCACCCCAGGTTAGACCAGAGTATGTTACACCATGACTTCACCCCAGGCTAGACCAGGCTATGTTACACCATGACTTCACCCCAGGTTAGACCAGGCTATGTTACAACATGACTTCACCCCAGGTTAGACCAGGCTATGTTACACCATGACTTCACCCCAGGTTAGACCAGGCTATGTTACACCATGACTTCACGCCAGGTTAGACCAGGCTATGTTACACCATGACTTCACCCCAGGTTAGACCAGGCTATGTTACACCATGACTTCACCCCAGGTTAGACCAGCCTAGACCAGGATATGTTACACCATGGCTTCACGCCGGGTTAGACCAGGTTAGACCAGGCTATGTTACAACATGACTTCACGCCAGGTTAGATCAGGCTATGTTACACCATGACTTCACCCCAGGTTAGACCAGGCTAGACCAGGCTATGTTACAACATGACCTCACCCCAGGTTAGACCAGGCTAGACCAGGCTATGTTGCAACATGACTTCACGCCAGGTTAGACCAGCCTAGACCAGGCTATGTTACAATATGACTTCACCCCAGGCTAGACCAGGCTATGTTAAAACATGACTTTACCCCAGGTCAGACCAGGCTATGTTACACCATGACTTCACCCCAGGTTAGACCAGGCTATGTTACACCATGACTTCACCCCAGGCTAGACCAGGCTATGTTACACCATGACTTCACCCCAGGTTAGACCAGGCTATGTTACAACATGACTTCACCCCAGGTTAGACCAGGCTATGTTACACCATGACTTCACCCCAGGTTAGACCAGGCTATGTTACAACATGACTTCACCCCAGGTTAGACCAGGCTATGTTACACCATGACTTCACCCCAGGTTAGACCAGGCTATGTTACACCATGACTTCACCCCAGGTTAGACCAGAGTATGTTACACCACGCCAGGTTAGACCAGGTCAGACCAGGCTATGTTACAACATGACTTCACCCCAGGTCAGACCAGGCTATGTTACACCATGACTTCACCCCAGGTTAGACCAGGCTATGTTACACCATGACTTCACCCCAGGTTAGACCAGCCTAGACCAGGATATGTTACACCATGGCTTCACGCCGGGTTAGACCAGGTTAGACCAGGCTATGTTACAACATGACTTCACGCCAGGTTAGACCAGGCTAGACCAGGCTATGTTACAACATGACCTCACCCCAGGTTAGACCAGGCTAGACCAGGCTATGTTGCAACATGACTTCACGCCAGGTTAGACCAGCCTAGACCAGGCTATGTTACAATATGACTTCACCCCAGGCTAGACCAGGCTATGTTAAAACATGACTTCACCCCAGGTCAGACCAGGCTATGTTACACCATGACTTCACCCCAGGTTAGACCAGGCTATGTTACACCATGACTTCACCCCAGGCTAGACCAGGCTATGTTACACCATGACTTCACCCCAGGTTAGACCAGGCTATGTTACAACATGACTTCACCCCAGGTTAGACCAGGCTATGTTACACCATGACTTCACCCCAGGTTAGACCAGGCTATGTTACAACATGACTTCACCCCAGGTTAGACCAGGCTATGTTACACCATGACTTCACCCCAGGTTAGACCAGGCTATGTTACACCATGACTTCACCCCAGGTTAGACCAGAGTATGTTACACCACGCCAGGTTAGACCAGGTCAGACCAGGCTATGTTACAACATGACTTCACCCCAGGTCAGACCAGGCTATGTTACACCATGACTTCACCCCAGGTTAGACCAGGCTATGTTACACCATGACTTCACACCAGGTTAGACCAGGCTATGTTTCACCATGACTTCACCCCAGGTTAGACCAGGCTATGTTACACCATGGCTTCACGCCGGGTTAGACCAGGTTAGACCAGGCTATGTTACAACATGACTTCACCCCAGGTTAGACCAGGCTATGTTACACCATGACTTCACCCCAGGTTAGACCAGGCTATGTTACACCATGACTTCACCCCAGGTTAGACCAGAGTATGTTACACCACGCCAGGTTAGACCAGGTCAGACCAGGCTATGTTACAACATGACTTCACCCCAGGTCAGACCAGGCTATGTTACACCATGACTTCACCCCAGGTTAGACCAGGCTATGTTACACCATGACTTCACACCAGGTTAGACCAGGCTATGTTTCACCATGACTTCACCCCAGGTTAGACCAGGCTATGTTACACCATGGCTTCACGCCGGGTTAGACCAGGTTAGACCAGGCTATGTTACAACATGACTTCACGCCAGGTTAGATCAGGCTATGTTACAACATGACTTCACCCCAGGTTAGACCAGGCTATGTTACACCATGACTTCACCCCAGGTTAGACCAGGCTATGTTACACCATGACTTCACCCCAGGTTAGACCAGGCTATGTTACAACATGACTTTGATGTTGCTGATGATCTTTTCAGCGTCTGTCTGTACATGTCTGTACATTTACATGAACACTGAGCTGGTTGTTTCACTGACTCTCCCTGGCTAGAAGAGATGTGTGGTCCATGCTTTGCTTGATATATCAGTGGGTTTTAGTAACTTCATAATGAAACATTACGGGTCAACGGGTCATGTTCTTATCAGGTATCAAAGTAAGACCCAGATGCAGACTGTCGAAGTAACAATGTTTAATGTTCCAACAAGGGCAAGCAGAAGACAGGTCAAGGCAGGCAGAGGTCGGTAAGGCTCAGGGGCAGGCAGAGTGGTCAGGCAGGCGGGCTCAGAGACAGGACAGGCAAGGCAAGGGTCAAAACCGGGAGGATGAGCAAAAAGAGAATAGAAGCAGGAGTACTGGAAAACACGCTGGTTGACTTGAAAAACATCCAAAACGAACTGGCCCCGAGAGACAGGAAACACAGGACTATATACACCAGGGAAAATAAGTGACGCCTGGAGGGGGTGGACAATCACAAGGCAGGTGAAACAGATCAGGACGTGACAATTCCTCCCCTTTGGTGTGTTTGTCTTATGATGGCTTCTCTTCCAAAGATGGTCTGAAAAGTATACTTTTGTCACAAAATAAAGACAGTCCACTTTCTGAAAATACAGAACACAGCGTTTACTGTTAATGTCTATATCTCTTCTCTCTCTTGACTAAACGTGTGAACTCACTGTACTGTAAGTCGCTTTAGATACAGCATCTGCTAAGTGGCTTATAACCTATTATATACTATGTGTCTTGTTAGGGAGTTGTGTAGTGTTGTAATGGGTCTAGTTAGTGGCTGTTGCAGAATGTGAACAGGTGTTGTGTCTCTCTCTGTGCTTGTGTCTCAAATTAAACACTACACCCTGTATAGTGCACTACTTTTGATCAGGGCCCATAAGGCTCTGGTCAAAAGTATTGCACCACATGTGGGATAGTTTTTAGGAAGCAGCCTGTGTCTGGGGAAAACTCTGATCCACCTTAACACAGCAACAGCTGCTGGGGATCAGGTCTGCTCTATGGAAGAGCACTGCCTTGCCTTGCTTTGACAAACACACTATAGAGGGGGAGAGAGACATCGAGAGATCAAACAGAAAGAGAGAGACGGACAGAAAGAGAGACAGAGGATGAGAGGGAGAGAGAGAGCTGGCAGGCAGGCAGTGTTTTTATGGGTTTAGGGGTACAAATCTCTCCTTCATCTGTGGCTCTGATCACAATTTTACTGAACAAGCTCTGGAAACCCTAACATCTGAGTTCCTGCCTGCCCACCTGTTAGAGCAGGTGTGTGTGGGTATGTGATTTGCTTAAATTAACTTCTTTGAGATAGGGGGCGGTATTTTGACGTCCGGATGAAAAGCTTCCCCAAAGTAAACTGCCTGCTACTCAGGCCCAGAAGCTAGGATATGCATATAATTGGTTCTGGCTAGAAAACACTCTACATTTTCTACAACTGTTAAAATAATGTCTGAGTATAACAGAACTGAAATGGCAGGCAAAACCCAGAGGACAAACCATCCCCCCCCAAAAAATGTTCATCCTACCACTGATTTCAATGGTTGGCACTTGTATAATATGGTCAAAATCGTGCCCGATTTCTAGATGTCAACAGTCTTTAGAAAGAGTTTATGGCTGTTTTTTGGAAAAATGAGCCAGAAATTGTAGTTTTTCTAGGTGGCTCCCATTTTGGCTGTAGTGTTTCCAAGAGCGTGAATGAGAACGCGTTCTTTGGTATTTTTCTCTGGTAAAGACAATAATGATTCTCCGTCTTAAATGTTATCGTTTATTTGCGTATTAGGGTACGTGTCAAGCATAGGTGTAATAGGTGGCAGGGAAGTCAGGCGCAGGAGAGTCAAATGGAGCCTTTTAATAAAGTCCACGGAGTATGCTCCATAACACTAAATGTACATAAACAAGCAAACATGGGTATGAGGACCCGACGCGCACCTATACAACAATCACACTACACTGACAATAAAACAATCTCTGACAAAGACATGAGGGGAAACAGAGGGTTAAATACACAACAGGTAATGAATGGGATTGAAAACAGGTGTGTGGGAAGACAAGACAAAACCAATGGAAAATGAAAAAAGGATCAATGATGGCTAGAAGACCGGTGACGTCGAACGCCGAGCACCGCCCGAACAAGGAGAGGCAATGACTTCGGCAGAAGTCGTGACAGTACGTTTATTTGCGTATTAGGGTACCTAACGTTTGATTACAAATGTTGATTGACTTGTTTGGATACGTTTATCGGTAACGTTTGGGATTCACTTTGTATGCATTTTGAAGGAGGGAAAACGAGTGGATTATTGACTGAAGCGCGCCAGCTAAACTGAGTTTTTATGGATATAAAGAAGGAGTTTATCAAACAAAAGGACCATTTGTAATGTAACTGGGACCTTTTGGAGTGCCAACAGAAGAAGATCTTCAAAAGTAAGGCATATTATTATATCGCTATTTATGACTTTCGTGCCGCAACTCTCTGGTTGAAAATGATTTGTTATGCATTTGTGTGATGGGCGCTGTCCTCAGATAATCGCATGGTTTGCTTTCGCCGTAAAGCCTTTTTGAAATCTGACACGCGGCTGGATTAACAAGTTAAGCTTTATTTTGATGTATTGCACTTGTGATTTCATGAAAGTTTAATATTTATAGTCATTTAATTTGAATTTGGCGCTCTACAATTTCACTGGATGTTGGCCAGGTGGGACGGTAGCGTCCCACTGATCCGCAAGAAGTTAAATGATGACAAATACTTTACTCAGTAGGTCACTCCCATAGAATTCTATGGTCACTCCCACTAAGGCCAATTTTGAGTGGTTGATATCCCAGGCTTTTATGTGCTGTGCACAATAGCCTGCAGGTGAGGTTAGTCCAGTGCCAACCTGATCCATAGATTTAGGGCAACATTTTTGTGCGAAGTGCAAAAAATACCATAAACCTCATTATATTCTTGCAGTGTGATTTAATCAGAAAATGTTCTTCAATGATGTCCGTTATAAGGAGCGGATTATGTAAGGGATAATCAACGAGAGGCTGTGTGTTCTATGGAAAATAATAAATGACTTGGAAGGTGTGTTCCACGAACTCATAGAGCCCTTGTTACGATCAACTAGGAGTGGTGGTGGGTGGAATCAGGCGCAGAGAGCAGGGTTCAGTCTTTCCTTCAAATGTATTCCCCAGTGCAACAAAACAGTCACGCCAACACACAGGGCGTATAATAGGTTGCCGGTCCAAACAACAGGACAAAATAGTCCGGAGAATAAATGTACAAATAACTCACACCATCAAACACAGAGTAACACAAACAAGCCCGCACAAATACCCAGCAGGCCTAGTGCCCTTAAATACCATACAAACAAACCCTAATACAAAACAGGTGTACCCAATTACCCAATAACCAAAAACAAACGGAAAGGAAATCGATGGCAGCTAATAGGCCGGCGACGACGACCGCCGAGCACCGCCCGAACAGGAAGAGGCACCGTCTTCGGCAAGGTTCGTGACAGCCCTGAGTTGATTATCTCTTATATACTGTACCATGGCTATAATTTAACACATTTGCCGCTCAAAATGTTTTCATTTACCAGTAGAAATGTGTTCAATATCCACTGAAGTAGGAAGCAAGTTTACTAGATAGCTACAGTAGTTGCCTTGGTAACCCAACAGACTTGCTAGTTTAGCTAACCAAAACATCAGTCCTAGCTTGCTATTATGAAAATCTAATTCAACAATGTCAATAATGTTTTCAATTCGATTTTGCTGCCAAAAGCAGCATGGAACATAAGAATGAACTATAGCCATTGAATTCTACCGTGCTGATATACCGTGCGTTATAGGGAAATAATGCATGCTCTAGAATGGCCTTCAATCAGAAACAAATATTTAACAATGCCATGGTCTAATTGAAAAAACGGAGCAATATATAAATAGTTTCCTCTTCAAAATGCACATTGTTGAAGAAAAGTTTCATTGAATTCCCATGATAATGAGGTTTATGGTAATGTTTTCCACTTTGCAGTGACTCTGGTGGTAACCATACCCACACTATACAATAATCACTCAGTGTGTGTGTGTGTGTGTGTGTGTGTGTGTGTGTGTGTGTGTGTGTGTGTGTGTGTGTGTGTGTGTGTGTGTGTGTGTGTGTGTTTGTGTTTGTGTGTGTGTGTGTGTGTGTGTGTGTGTGTGTGTGTGTGTGTGTGTGTGTGTGTGTAAGTCAGACCTGCAGATGGAGTTTGAAGAGCTGGTGTCCAGCGCCAGGAGACTAAGTCTCAGCAGCACAGAGAAGCAGAAGAGAGGAAGCATTGCCAATGCTGACTCCAGGATGGACCGCAAGAGAGAGGTAAGACAGCAATATGGTACGCTACGTTGATTCAGAGAGAAGTAACACAATGACCCATTTCTACTGAGCTGGGTCGAGCCAAGTCAAGCTAATCTGCACCAGGCTGGCCTGGTTATGCATCCACTGTAGTTGACAGAGCCCTGCTGGAACGCTGGAAAGAAAATATCTGAGCCAGAACAGTACTGTTTGGGTCGGCACCATAGTGTAAAAATGGTAAAGGTGTCAAAGTGTGTGTGTAGTTATCATGTGTACTTGTAATGTGTTGTTTGTTTAGTATTAGTTGTAATGTGTTGTGTGTTTAGTATTAGTTGTAATGTGTTGTGTGTTTAGTATTAGTTGTAATGTGTTGTGTGTTTAGTATTAGTTGTAATGTGTTGTGTGTTTAGTATTAGTTGTAATGTGTTGTGTGTTTAGTATTAGTTGTAATGTGTTGTGTGTTCCAGTCCCACTACATTGGAGCAGGTCCCGAGTTCCAGCATGTCTGTTTCAAGCCCTGTGGTCAGAGTCCTCTGGTGTCTCGTTACCTGCACCTCCAAGACATCCCTACACCCGCTGGATCTGACACACGCAGGATCAGACGCACTGAGATCACCAACCTCACATATCCTTACACACACACACACACACACACACACACACACACACACACACACACACACACACACACACACACACACACACACACACACACACACACACACACACATACACACAAACACGCACACACACGCACAAACACACACACACAAACACACACAAACACACACACACAGGGGCGCCGGGAAAGTTAGGACGATTCTAAGGGCACACACACAGGGGCCCTAAAAAATTATTAGAACATTAGGTTAAAAAAATGTAATATAAAATTATTAACATATCATCATTAATAGAATATTTTATTTAGAGAACCTCTGTATTGCCTAACCCTCTATTGACATGAAATGGTTAGGTCCTGCCCCCAAACCAGGTGCAAATGGTACTTGCTAGCAGTGGAACATCATGTCTCAGCTTCCTAAATAAAATTTGGCTTCCAAAATAAAAAGAAAGACAGAAGAGAGAAAAGAAAGGGCGATATGTCACCCAATTTTTCACAAAGGAAGGTGGGTGTAGTCCGTGAGTGTTAGAAATGTACCTGTTAGCTTAGTCCATAGTGAAATAGGCTACTTTTGCTCCCCTAACATTAGTTACTTAATATCTTCACAGAAAATTCTGTGTTTACATTTCACTCTTTTAGCCCTTCATTTAATCAATGCAGCAAACTTTTAGCAAGCTATTCATACTAAATCAGTTGTACCTGCCCCTGTCTGGTGCCAGGCCCAGCAGCCCTATCTCCCATCCCCATTCCCCTGAACCAGCCCTGTCTCCCATCCCCACACCCCTGAACCAGCCCTGTCTCCCATTCGCATACCCCTGAACCAGCCCTGTCTCCCATCCCCATACCCCTGAACCAGCCCTGTCTCCCATCCCCATACCCCTGAACCAGCCCTGTCTCCCCATCCCCATACCCCTGAACCAGCCCTGTCTCCCATCCCCATCCCCATCCCCATACCCCTGAACCAGCCCTGTCTCCCATCCCCATCCCCATACCCCTGAACCAGCCCTGTCTCCCATCCCCATACCCCTGAACCAGCCCTGTCTCCCCATCCCCATACCCCTGAACCAGCCCTGTCTCCCATCCCCATACCCCTGAACCAGCCCTGTCTCCCATCCCCATCCCCATACCCCTGAACCAGCCCTGTCTCCCCATCCCCATACCCCTGAACCAGCCCTGTCTCCCATCCCCATACCCCTGAACCAGCCCTGTCTCCCATCCCCATCCCCATACCCTGAACCAGCCCTGTCTCCCCATCCCCATACCCCTGAACCAGCCCTGTCTCCCATCCCCATCCCCATCCCCATACCCCTGAACCAGCCCTGTCTCCCCATCGCCATACCCTGAACCAGCCCTGTCTCCCCATCCCCATACCCCTGAACCAGCCCTGTCTCCCATCCCCATACCCCTGAACCAGCCCTGTCTCCCATCCCCATCCCCATACCCCTGAACAAGCCCTGTCTCCCATCCCCATCCCCATACCCCTGAACCAGCCCTGTCTCCCATCCCCATCCCCATACCCCTGAACCAGCCCTGTCTCCCCATCCCCATACCCCTGAACCAGCCCTGTCTCCCATCCCCATACCCCTGAACCAGCCCTGTCTCCCATCCCCATCCCCATACCCCTGAACAAGCCCTGTCTCCCATCCCCATCCCCATACCCCTGAACCAGCCCTGTCTCCCATCCCCATCCCCATACCCCTGAACCAGCCCTGTCTCCCCATCCCCATACCCATACCCCTGAACCAGCCCTGTCTCCCCATCCCCATACCCCTGAACCAGCCCTGTCTCCCCATACCCATACCCCTGAACCAGCCCTGTCTCCCATCCCCATACCCCTGAACCAGCCCTGTCTCCCATCCCCATACCCCTGAACCAGCCCTGTCTCCCATCCCCATACCCCTGAACCAGCCCTGTCTCCTCATCCCCATACCCCTGAACCAGCCCTGTCTCCCCATCCCCATACCCCTGAACCAGCCCTGTCTCCCATCCCCATCCCCATACCCCTGAACCAGCCCTGTCTCCCATCCCCATCCCCATACCCCTGAACCAGCCCTGTCTCCCCATCCCCATACCCCTGAACCAGCCCTGTCTCCCATCCCCATACCCCTGAACCAGCCCTGTCTCCCATCCCCATCCCCATACCCCTGAACCAGCCCTGTCTCCCCATCCCCATACCCCTGAACCAGCCCTGTCTCCCATCCCCATACCCCTAAACCAGCCCTGTCTCCCATCCCCATCCCCATACCCTGAACCAACCCTGTCTTCCCATCCCCATACCCCTGAACCAGCCCTGTCTCCCATCCCCATCCCATACCCCTGAACCAGCCCTGTCTCCCCATCCCCATACCCCTGAACCAGCCCTGTCTCCCATCCCCATACCCCTGAACCAGCCCTGTCTCCCATCCCCCATCCCCATACCCCTGAACCAGCCCTGTCTCCCCATCGCCATACCCTGAACCAGCCCTGTCTCCTCATCCCCATACCCCTGAACCAGCCCTGTCTCCCCATCCCCATACCCCTGAACCAGCCATGTATCCCATCCCCATACCCCTGAACCAGCCCTGTCTCCCCATCCCCATACCCCTGACAGCCCTGTCTCCCCATCCCCATACCCCCGAACCAGCCCTGTCTCCCCATCTCCATACCCCTGAACCAGCCCTGTCTCCCATTCGCACACCCCTGAACCAGCCCTGTCTCCCATCCCCATACCCCTGAACCAGCCCTGTCTCCCATCCCCATACCCCTGAACCAGCCCTGTCTCCCATCCCCATACCCCCGAACCAGCCCTGTCTCCCATCCCCATCCCCATACACCTGAACCAGCCCTGTCTCCCATCCCCATCCCCATACCCCTGAACCAGCCCTGTCTCCCCATCCCCATACCCATACCCCTGAACCAGCCCTGTCTCCCCATCCCCATACCCCTGAACCTGCCCTGTCTCCCCATACCCATACCCCTGAACCAGCCCTGTCTCCCATCCCCATACCCCTGAACCAGCCCTGTCTCCCATCCCCATACCCCTGAACCAGCCCTGTCTCCCATCCCCATACCCCTGAACCAGCCCTGTCTCCTCATCCCCATACCCCTGAACCAGCCCTGTCTCCCCATCCCCATACCCCTGAACCAGCCCTGTCTCCCATCCCCATCCCCATACCCCTGAACCAGCCCTGTCTCCCATCCCCATCCCCATACCCCTGAACCAGCCCTGTCTCCCCATCCCCATACCCCTGAACCAGCCCTGTCTCCCATCCCCATACCCCTGAACCAGCCCTGTCTCCCATCCCCATCCCCATACCCCTGAACCAGCCCTGTCTCCCCATCCCCATACCCCTGAACCAGCCCTGTCTCCCATCCCCATACCCCTGAACCAGCCCTGTCTCCCATCCCCATCCCCATACCCTGAACCAGCCCTGTCTTCCCATCCCCATACCCCTGAACCAGCCCTGTCTCCCATCCCCATCCCCATACCCCTGAACCAGCCCTGTCTCCCCATCCCCATACCCCTGAACCAGCCCTGTCTCCCATCCCCATACCCCTGAACCAGCCCTGTCTCCCATCCCCATCCCCATACCCCTGAACCAGCCCTGTCTCCCCATTGCCATACCCTGAACCAGCCCTGTCTCCTCATCCCCATACCCCTGAACCAGCCCTGTCTCCCCATCCCCATACCCCTGAACCAGCCATGTATCCCATCCCCATACCCCTGAACCAGCCCTGTCTCCCCATCCCCATACCCCTGAACCAGCCCTGTCTCCCCATCCCCATACCCCTGAACCAGCCCTGTCTCCCCATCCCCATACCCCCCGAACCAGCCCTGTCTCCTCATCCCCATACCCCTGAACCAGCCCTGTCTCCCCATCCCCATACCCCTGAACCAGCCATGTATCCCATCCCCATACCCCTGAACCAGCCCTGTCTCCCCATCCCCATACCCCTGAACCAGCCCTGTCTCCCCATCCCCATACCCCCGAACCAGCCCTGTCTCCCCATCTCCATACCCCTGAACCAGCCCTGTCTCCCATTCGCACACCCCTGAACCAGCCCTGTCTCCCATCCCCATACCCCTGAACCAGCCCTGTCTCCCATCCCCATACCCCTGAACCAGCCCTGTCTCCCATCCCCATACCCCCGAACCAGCCCTGTCTCCCATCCCCATCCCCATACACCTGAACCAGCCCTGTCTCCCATCCCCATCCCCATCCCCATACCCCTGAACCAGCCCTGTCTCCCCATCCCCATACCCATACCCCTGAACCAGCCCTGTCTCCCCATCCCCATACCCCTGAACCTGCCCTGTCTCCCCATACCCATACCCCTGAACCAGCCCTGTCTCCCATCCCCATACCCCTGAACCAGCCCTGTCTCCCATCCCCATACCCCTGAACCAGCCCTGTCTCCCATCCCCATACCCCTGAACCAGCCCTGTCTCCTCATCCCCATACCCCTGAACCAGCCCTGTCTCCCATCCCATACCCCTGAACCAGCCCTGTCTCCCATCCCCATCCCCATACCCCTGAACCAGCCCTGTCTCCCATCCCCATCCCATACCCCTGAACCAGCCCTGTCTCCCCATCCCCATACCCCTGAACCAGCCCTGTCTCCCATCCCCATATACCCCTGAACCAGTCCTGTCTCCCATCCCCATCCCCATACCCCTGAACCAGCCCTGTCTCCCCATCCCCATACCCCTGAACCAGCCCTGTCTCCCATCCCCATACCCCTGAACCAGCCCTGTCTCCCATCCCCATCCCCATACCCTGAACCAGCCCTGTCTTCCCATCCCCATACCCCTGAACCAGCCCTGTCTCCCATCCCCATCCCCATACCCCTGAACCAGCCCTGTCTCCCCATCCCCATACCCCTGAACCAGCCCTGTCTCCCATCCCCATACCCCTGAACCAGCCCTGTCTCCCATCCCCATCCCCATACCCCTGAACCAGCCCTGTCTCCCCATTGCCATACCCTGAACCAGCCCTGTCTCCTCATCCCCATACCCCTGAACCAGCCCTGTCTCCCCATCCCCATACCCCTGAACCAGCCATGTATCCCATCCCCATACCCCTGAACCAGCCCTGTCTCCCCATCCCCATACCCCTGAACCAGCCCTGTCTCCCCATCCCCATACCCCCCGAACCAGCCCTGTCTCCCCATCTCCATACCCCTGAACCAGCCCTGTCTCCCATTCGCATACCCCTGAACCAGCCCTGTCTCCCATCCCCATACCCCTGAACCAGCCCTGTCTCCCATCCCCATACCCCTGAACCAGCCCTGTCTCCCATCCCCATACCCCCGAACCAGCCCTGTCTCCCATCCCCATCCCCATACCCCTGAACCAGCCCTGTCTCCCATCCCCATCCCCATACCCCTGAACCAGCTCTGTCTCCCATCCCCATACCCCTGAACCAGCCCTGTCTCCCATCCCCATACCCCTGAACCAGCCCTGTCTCCCATACCCATCCCCATACCCCTGAACCAGCCCTGTCTCCCATCCACATACCCCTGAACCAGCCCTGTCTCCCCATCCCCATACCCCTGAACCAGCCCTGTCTCCCATCCCCATACCCCTGAACCAGCCCTGTCTCCCATCCCCATCCCCATACCCCTGAACCAGCCCTGTCTCCCCATTGCCATACCCTGAACCAGCCCTGTCTCCCCATCCCCATACCCCTGAACAAGCCCTGTCTCCCATCCCCATCCCCATACCCCTGAACCAGCCCTGTCTCCCATCCCCATACCCCTGAACCAGCCCTGTCTCCCATCCCCATCCCCATACCCCTGAACCAGCCCTGTCTCCCATCCCCATACCCCTGAACCAGCCCTGTCTCCCATCCCCATACCCCTGAACCAGCCCTGTCTCCCATCCCCATCCCCCTGAACCAGCCCTGTCTCCCCATCCCCATACCCCTGAACCAGCCCTGTCTCCCATCCCCATACCCCTGAACCAGCCCTGTCTCCCATCCCCATACCCCTGAATCAGCCCTGTCTCCCCATCCCCATACCCCTGAACCAGCCCTGTCTCCCATCCCCATACCCCTGAACCAGCCCTGTCTCCAATCCCCATACCCCTGAACCAACCCTGTCTCCCATCCCCATACCCCTGAACCAGCCCTGTCTCCCATCCCCATACCCCTGAACCAGCCCTGTCTCCCATCCCCATACCCCTGAACCAGCCCTACTCCCAACTGAAGAAGAATGTCAGTTGGCATAATTGCAGGTACTGCAATACATTGAGGACGGGAATGTGATTCTCCAGTCAGGAAAAATCTCCCTTGACACAGAGGCAGCCAATATCAGAGCCTTAAAGGAAGAGGCTCTTAGAGATGGATGGGAGTCTCTCCTGTCTGAAGCAACACTGATTTCTCCCCAAATGGATGTTGCACCTCAATTTAGCAAGGAACACAGCCGCCAGAGGAAATGGAAGAGATTCCAAATCAAATCAAATCAAATGTATTTGTCACATACACATGGTTAGCAGATGTTAATGCGAGTGTAGTGAAATGCTTGTGCTTCTAGTTCCGACAATGCAGTAATAACCAACGAGTAATCTAACCTAACAATTCCAAAACTACTACCTTATACACACAAGTGTAAAGGGATAAAGAATATGTACATAAAGATATATGAATGAGTGATGGTACAGAGCGGCATAGGCAAGATGCAGTAGATGGTATCGAGTACAGTATATACATATGAGATGAGTAATGTAGGGTATGTAAACAAAGTGGCATAGTTTAAAGTGGCTAGTGATACATGTATTACATAAAGATGCAGTAGATGATATAGAGTACAGTATATACATATACATATGAGATGAGTAATGTAGGGTATGTAAACATTATATTAAGTAGCATTGTTTAAAGTGGCTAGTGATATATTTTACATCAATTCCCATCAATTCACATTATTAAAGTGGCTGGAGTTGAGTCAGTGTGTTGGCAGCAGCCACTCAATGCCCGACAGGATGCTCTCAATTGTGCATCTGTAGAAGTTTGTGAGTGCCTTTGGTGACAAGCCAAATTTCCTCAGCCTCCTGAGGGTGAAGAGGTGCTGCTGCGCCTTCTTCACGATGCTGTCTGTGTGAGTGGACCAATTCAGTTTGTCTGTGATGTGTACGCCGAGGAACTTAAAACTTACTACCCTCTCCACTACTGTCCCATCGATGTGGATAGGGGGGTGCTCCCTCTGCTGTTTCCTGAAGTCCACAATCATGATGAGACCTCTCAAGAAGAGACAGCTCAGGACAGTGCAGCAAAGGTGTTTCGGAACAGTGTTTTTTACTGCTATAGACAACATCATAAGTGACTTGGACACTAGGTTTCACACCACTGCAACAATTATAGAATAATTTTCTAATGTTCCTAAAGTTGGTCAGATTAGTGAGGATCAAGTCCCTTCTGTCTGCCAACCACTGATCACGACGTATTCCAGAGATCTGACACCTGAACACTGTATATGCTGCCACTTCCCCCCCTAACTTGTTCCCTCTTTGTCTCCTGAACACTGTATATGCTGCCACTTCCCCCCCTAACTTGTTCCCTCTTTGTCTCCTGAACACTGTATATGCTGCCACTTCCCCCCCTAACTTGTTCCCTCTTTGTCTCCTGAACACTGTATATGCTGCCACTTCCCCCCCTAACTTGTTCCCTCTTTGTCTCCTGAACACTGTATATGCTGCCACTTCCCCCCCTAACTTGTTCCCTCTTTGTCTCCTGAACACTGTATATGCTGCCACTTCCCCCCCTAACTTGTTCCCTCTTTGTCTCCTGAATGCAATTTGTAAAATGCAGCTGAAAAAGCATATTTGGAGAAGTGTGCATTGCTTTACGTATATTTTGCATCCTGCCTGTGACTGTTGCTGGTGGTGAGAGAGCTTTCAGTGAGCTAAAACTGATTTAAACAACTATTTGAGGTCCACTATGTCCCAGGACAGGCTTTGCAGTCTTGCCATGCTGTCCATTGAAAGTCAGTTAGCTAGACTTGATCAGTGACTTTGCCAGCAAGAAGGCTGGGCGCTGGGCTCTTGGTGAGTAAGGCTGAGCAAGGGCCAGTGATAACTGTTAAATGGCATGGCTGTGGATATTGGATCACTACATCACTACACTACATGATGTTCACAGGCTGAGAACAAGACTGAGAACAGACAGAGAACAAGATGTATCTCAAAGTAATGGCTGGATTACCATAGAATGTGTTGTGCCCAATCAAGACCCCAAGTGGAAGAAACCTATTGATTTGGTGACCCCTTGACCTTTCCTGTAGCACCAACATCATTCATTTTCCATTTCATTTTGTTTTCCATTTTCCATTTCCACCTCTCCAGCTGCTTATTGTCTAGTTGGTATGTGGACTTAGTTCATACATCTCCAGCTGCTTATTGTCTAGTTGGTATGTGTACTTAGTTCAGACATCTGCTGCTTATTGTCTAGTTGGTATGTGGACTTAGTTCAGACATCTCCAGCTGCTTATTGTCTAGTTGGTATGTGTACTTAGTTCAGACATCTCCAGCTGCTTATTGTCTAGTTGGTATGTGTACTTAGTTCAGACATCTGCTGCTGCTTATTGTCTAGTTGGTATGTGGACTTAGTTCAGACATCTCCAGCTGCTTATTGTCTAGTTGGTATGTGGACTTAGTTCAGACATCTCCAGCTGCTTATTGTCTAGTTGGTATGTGTACTTAGTTCAGACATCTCCAGCTGCTTATTGTGTAGTTGGTATGTGTACTTAGTTCAGACATCTCCAGCTGCTTATTGTCTAGTTGGTATGTGGACTTAGTTCAGACATCTCCAGCTGCTTATTGTCTAGTTGGTATGTGGACTTAGTTCAGACATCTCCAGCTGCTTATTGTCTAGTTGGTATGTGTACTTAGTTCAGACATCTGCTGCTTATTGTCTAGTTGGTATGTGGACTTAGTTCAGACATCTCCAGCTGCTTATTGTCTAGTTGGTATGTGTACTTAGTTCAGACATCTGCTGCTTATTGTCTAGTTGGTATGTGGACTTAGTTCAGACATCTCCAGCTGCTTATTGTCTAGTTGGTATGTGGACTTAGTTCAGACATCTCCAGCTGCTTATTGTCTAGTTGGTATGTGTACTTAGTTCAGACATCTCCAGCTGCTTATTGTGTAGTTGGTATGTGTACTTAGTTCAGACATCTCCAGCTGCTTATTGTCTAGTTGGTATGTGTACTTAGTTCAGACATCTCCAGCTGCTTATTGTCTAGTTGGTATGTGGACTTAGTTCAGACATCTCCAGCTGCTTATTGTCTAGTTGGTATGTGTACTTAGTTCAGACATCTCCAGCTGCTTATTGTCTAGTTGGTATGTGGACTTAGTTCAGACATCTCCAGCTGCTTATTGTCTAGTTGGTATGTATACTTAGTTCAGACATCTCCAGCTGCTTATTGTGTAGTTGGTATGTGTACTTAGTTCAGACATCTCCAGCTGCTTATTGTCTAGTTGGTATGTGGACTTAGTTCAGACATCTCCAGCTGCTTATTGTCTAGTTGGTATGTGGACTTAGTTCAGACATCTCCAGCTGCTTATTGTCTAGTTGGTATGTGTACTTAGTTCAGACATCTCCAGCTGCTTATTGTGTAGTTGGTATGTGTACTTAGTTCAGACATCTCCAGCTGCTTATTGTCTAGTTGGTATGTGGACTTAGTTCAGACATCTCCAGCTGCTTATTGTCTAGTTGGTATGTGGACTTAGTTCAGACATCTCCAGCTGCTTATTGTCTAGTTGGTATGTGTACTTAGTTCAGACATCTGCTGCTTATTGTCTAGTTGGTATGTGGACTTAGTTCAGACATCTCCAGCTGCTTATTGTCTAGTTGGTATGTGTACTTAGTTCAGACATCTGCTGCTTATTGTCTAGTTGGTATGTGGACTTAGTTCAGACATCTCCAGCTGCTTATTGTCTAGTTGGTATGTGGACTTAGTTCAGACATCTCCAGCTGCTTATTGTCTAGTTGGTATGTGTACTTAGTTCAGACATCTCCAGCTGCTTATTGTGTAGTTGGTATGTGTACTTAGTTCAGACATCTCCAGCTGCTTATTGTCTAGTTGGTATGTGTACTTAGTTCAGACATCTCCAGCTGCTTATTGTCTAGTTGGTATGTGGACTTAGTTCAGACATCTCCAGCTGCTTATTGTCTAGTTGGTATGTGTACTTAGTTCAGACATCTCCAGCTGCTTATTGTCTAGTTGGTATGTGGACTTAGTTCAGACATCTCCAGCTGCTTATTGTCTAGTTGGTATGTATACTTAGTTCAGACATCTCCAGCTGCTTATTGTGTAGTTGGTATGTGTACTTAGTTCAGACATCTCCAGCTGCTTATTGTCTAGTTGGTATGTGGACTTAGTTCAGACATCTCCAGCTGCTTATTGTCTAGTTGGTATGTGTACTTAGTTCAGACATCTCCAGCTGCTTATTGTCTAGTTGGTATGTGTACTTAGTTCAGACATCTGCTGCTTATTGTCTAGTTGGTATGTGGACTTAGTTCAGACATCTCCAGCTGCTTATTGTCTAGTTGGTATGTGTACTTAGTTCAGACATCTGCTGCTTATTGTCTAGTTGGTATGTGTACTTAGTTCAGACATCTCCAGCTGCTTATTGTCTAGTTGGTATGTGGACTTAGTTCAGACATCTCCAGCTGCTTATTGTCTAGTTGGTATGTGTACTTAGTTCAGACATCTCCAGCTGCTTATTGTCTAGTTGGTATGTGTACTTAGTTCAGACATCTGCTGCTGCTTATTGTCTAGTTGGTATGTGGACTTAGTTCAGACATCTGCTGCTTATTGTCTAGTTGGTATGTGGACTTAGTTCAGACATCTCCAGCTGCTTATTGTCTAGTTGGTATGTGGACTTAGTTCAGACATCTCCAGCTGCTTATTGTCTAGTTGGTATGTGGACTTAGTTCAGACATCTCCAGCTGCTTATTGTCTAGTTGGTATGTGTACTTAGTTCAGACATCTCCAGCTGCTTATTGTGTAGTTGGTATGTGTACTTAGTTCAGACATCTCCAGCTGCTTATTGTCTAGTTGGTATGTGTACTTAGTTCAGACATCTCCAGCTGCTTATTGTCTAGTTGGTATGTGGACTTAGTTCAGACATCTCCAGCTGCTTATTGTCTAGTTGGTATGTGGACTTAGTTCAGATATCTCCAGCTGCTTATTGTCTAGTTGGTATGTGGACTTAGTTCAGACATCTCCAGCTGCTTATTGTCTAGTTGGTATGTGGACTTAGTTCAGACATCTCCAGCTGCTTATTGTCTAGTTGGTATGTGGACTTAGTTCAGACATCTCCAGCTGCTTATTGTGTAGTTGGTATGTGGACTTAGTTCAGACATCTCCAGCTGCTTATTGTCTAGTTGGTATGTGGACTTAGTTCTGACATCTCCAGCTGCTTATTGTCTAGTTGGTATGTGGACTTAGTTCAGACATCTGCTGCTTATTGTCTAGTTGGTATGTGGACTTAGTTCAGACATCTGCTGCTTATTGTCTAGTTGGTATGTGTACTTAGTTCAGACATCTGCTGCTTATTGTCTAGTTGGTATGTGTACTTAGTTCAGACATCTGCTGCTTATTGTCTAGTTGGTATGTGGACTTAGTTCAGACATCTCCAGCTGCTTATTGTCTAGTTGGTATGTGGACTTAGTTCAGACATCTCCAGCTGCTTATTGTCTAGTTGGTATGTGGACTTAGTTCAGACATCTCCAGCTGCTTATTGTCTAGTTGGTATGTATACTTAGTTCAGACATCTCCAGCTGCTTATTGTGTAGTTGGTATGTGTACTTAGTTCAGACATCTCCAGCTGCTTATTGTCTAGTTGGTATGTGGACTTAGTTCAGACATCTCCAGCTGCTTATTGTCTAGTTGGTATGTGTACTTAGTTCAGACATCTCCAGCTGCTTATTGTCTAGTTGGTATGTGTACTTAGTTCAGACATCTGCTGCTTATTGTCTAGTTGGTATGTGGACTTAGTTCAGACATCTCCAGCTGCTTATTGTCTAGTTGGTATGTGTACTTAGTTCAGACATCTCCAGCTGCTTATTGTCTAGTTGGTATGTGGACTTAGTTCAGACATCTCCAGCTGCTTATTGTGTAGTTGGTATGTGGACTTAGTTCAGACATCTCCAGCTGCTTATTGTCTAGTTGGTATGTGGACTTAGTTCTGACATCTCCAGCTGCTTATTGTCTAGTTGGTATGTGGACTTAGTTCTGACATCTCCAGCTGCTTATTGTCTAGTTGGTATGTGTACTTAGTTCAGACATCTCCAGCTGCTTATTGTCTAGTTGGTATGTGGACTTAGTTCAGACATCTCCAGCTGCTTATTGTCTAGTTGGTATGTGGACTTAGTTCAGACATCTCCAGCTGCTTATTGTCTAGTTGGTATGTGGACTTAGTTCAGACATCTGCTGCTTATTGTCTAGTTGGTATGTGGACTTAGTTCAGACATCTGCTGCTTATTGTCTAGTTGGTATGTGTACTTAGTTCAGACATCTCCAGCTGCTTATTGTCTAGTTGGTATGTGGACTTAGTTCAGACATCTCCAGCTGCTTATTGTCTAGTTGGTATGTGTACTTAGTTCAGACATCTCCAGCTGCTTATTGTCTAGTTGGTATGTGGACTTAGTTCAGACATCTGCTGCTTATTGTCTAGTTGGTATGTGGACTTAGTTCAGACATCTCCAGCTGCTTATTGTCTAGTTGGTATGTGGACTTAGTTCAGACATCTCCAGCTGCTTATTGTCTAGTTGGTATGTGGACTTAGTTCAGACATCCCCAGCTGCTTATTGTCTAGTTGGTATGTGGACTTAGTTCAGACATCCCCAGCTGCTTATTGTCTAGTTGGTATGTGGACTTAGTTCAGACATCTCCAGCTGCTTATTGTCTAGTTGGTATGTGGACTTAGTTCAGACATCTCCAGCTGCTTATTGTCTAGTTGGTATGTGGACTTAGTTCAGACATCTGCTGCTTATTGTCTAGTTGGTATGTGGACTTAGTTCAGACATCTGCAGCTTATTGTCTAGTTGGTATGTGTACTTAGTTCAGACATCTCCAGCTGCTTATTGTCTAGTTGGTATGTGGACTTAGTTCAGACATCTCCAGCTGCTTATTGTCTAGTTGGTATGTGTACTTAGTTCAGACATCTCCAGCTGCTTATTGTCTAGTTGGTATGTGGACTTAGTTCAGACATCTGCTGCTTATTGTCTAGTTGGTATGTGGACTTAGTTCAGACATCTCCAGCTGCTTATTGTCTAGTTGGTATGTGGACTTAGTTCAGACATCTCCAGCTGCTTATTGTCTAGTTGGTATGTGGACTTAGTTCAGACATCCCCAGCTGCTTATTGTCTAGTTGGTATGTGGACTTAGTTCAGACATCCCCAGCTGCTTATTGTCTAGTTGGTATGTGGACTTAGTTCTGACATCTCCAGCTGCTTATTGTCTAGTTGGTATGTGGACTTAGTTCAGACATCTCCAGCTGCTTATTGTCTAGTTGGTATGTGTACTTAGTTCAGACATCTCCAGCTGCTTATTGTCTAGTTGGTATGTGTACTTAGTTCAGACATCTCCAGCTGCTTATTGTCTAGTTGGTATGTGTACTTAGTTCAGACATCTCCAGCTGCTTATTGTCTAGTTGGTATGTGGACTTAGTTCAGACATCTCCAGCTGCTTATTGTCTAGTTGGTATGTGTACTTAGTTCAGACATCTCCAGCTGCTTATTGTCTAGTTGGTATGTGGACTTAGTTCAGACATCTCCAGCTGCTTATTGTCTAGTTGGTATGTGGACTTAGTTCAGACATCAGCTGCTTATTGTCTAGTTGGTATGTGGACTTAGTTCAGACATCTCCAGCTGCTTATTGTCTAGTTGGTATGTGGACTTAGTTCAGACATCTCCAGCTGCTTATTGTCTAGTTGGTATGTGGACTTAGTTCAGACATCCCCAGCTGCTTATTGTCTAGTTGGTATGTGGACTTAGTTCAGACATCTCCAGCTGCTTATTGTCTAGTTGGTATGTGGACTTAGTTCAGACATCTCCAGCTGCTTATTGTCTAGTTGGTATGTGGACTTAGTTCAGACATCTCCAGCTGCTTATTGTCTAGTTGGTATGTGGACTTAGCTCAGACTGCTGCTGATTTGATTCTTTTGTTTGTTATATCATTCTATAGATGATACTGTTCTTTTATTTTAATTGAAGAGGTTCATATATATTGAAGTTATATTTATTTTAAGTTATTCATTCATGTTAAGAGAATTTTCCATTCAAGAATATTACCATTAAAATGACATTTAGACTGTAAAAGATGACCTTTAATACATGTCTTATAGAGGGGATCAGTCTTCCATCAGATAGTGAATTCCACTGTCTGCAGAATGTTGCATGCATGTCTGCACAGGGTTATATTATCACAGCTCACTGTCAGTAAATATCGGACAGTAAATATTGGACTACAAGAGAGTTGCAAGCCTGCAAAGGTAGAGTTATTTAAAGGTAGAGTTATTTAAAGGTAGAGTTATTTAAAGGTAGAGTTATTTAAGGCTTTGAATGGGTCGATTAGGTTCTGGAGGTGTGTGGTTACAGCAAATGTGCAGGGTTGGTGTTGCCTGTGGTGGTGGGGCCCAATGTGATATACTTTCATGGGGCCCAAAATCCCTGGCGGCGCCCCTGCACGCGCGCACACACACACACACACACACACACACACACACACACACACACACACACACACACACACACACACACACAGGCAGGCACACATGCACAGACACAAATACATGTTGTTTTGCACACAGCTGGAACACTGTATTTATGCTGAGAACAACATGTAAAAACATACTCTTAAACATGCTAATAAAACGTGCATGGATTATGTGGGACTGTGCTTTACTGGAGTTAATGAACCACTTAATGAACCTGGCACAGGAGAAGACGGGAGGGCTGAGTACAGGGGGTATAGAGTTCAAAGTTAACTAATCTCATCGGCTTTTTCTCACCATATTCTGACTGTAAAACTCTGAGATAATCATAGTTTGGGAATGTGTAGGACCTGATAGGTTTTAATGAAATGTAACATAACAGAAGTTAGATAGAGATACACTATATGTACAAAATTATGTGGACACCCCTTCAAATTAGTGCATTTAGCTATTTCAGCCACACCCGTTGCTGACAAGTGTATAAAATCAAGCACACCACATGCAATCTCCATAGACAAACATTGGCAGTAGAACGGCCTTACTGAAGAGATCAGTGGCTTTCAGCATGGCACCGTCAGGATGTCACCTTTCCAACAAGTCAGTTTGACAAATTTCTGCTCTGCTAGAGCTGCCCCGGTCAACCGAACGGGACCATCTAGTGCTAAAAATGGTCTGTCCTGGGTTTCCATGGCCGAGCAGCCGCACACTAGCCTAAGATCACCATGCGCAATGGGTTTGGCGGATGCCAGGAGAACGCTACCTGCCCAATACATAGTGCCAACTGTAAAGTTTGGTTAAGGAGGAATAGTGGTCTGGGGCTGTTTTTTAGGGTTTGGGCTATGCCCCTTCGATCCAGTGAAGGAAAATCTTAACCCTACAGCATACAATGACATTCTAGATTCTGTGTTTCCAACTTTGTGGCAACAGTTTGAGGAAGGCCCTTTCCTGTTTTAGCACGACAATGCCCCCGTGCACAAAGCGAGGGCCATACAGAAATGGTTTGTCGAGATCGGTTCCGGAAGAACTTGACTGGCCTGCACAGAGCCCTGACCTCAACCCCATCGAACACCTTTGGGATGAATTGGAACGCCGACTGCGAGCCAGGCCTAATCGCCCAACAGTGCCCGACTTCACTAATGCTCTTATGGCTGAATGGAAGCAAGTCCCCGCAGCAATGTTCCAACATCTAGTGGAAAGCCTCCCCAAAAGAGCGGAGACTGTTATAGCAGCAAAGGGGGGACAAGCGCCATATTAATGCACATGATTTTGGAATGAGATGTTTGACGAGCAGGTGTCCACATACTTTTCGTCATGTAGTGTAGTTTGTCATAAGAAGGTGACAGTAGTTGTATTCCTTGACTGTCTGTGGTGTAACTCCTTCCAAACCCACCTACCAAGAGGTGCTGACTGATGTGGAGGAGAGGAGCCACAAAAGGCAACAGGAATACAACACGTAAAATACACACACACACATAAATACAACATAAGCAAGGCATAGATAGCTTCCCCAATAATATTACATGACCAGTACAGTATAACATGTCTGACAGCTCTCCTCTACTCCCTATCCATCCCTGTAGGTTCTGCCAGCAGACGAAACAGGAGATAGCTGACATCCACAGAGATCGACTGATCCATAACATGAAACTCAACAGGTAGGAAACTAACACATTGTCCTCACTGATGTTTTAGTCACTTTGACAAATATGGATTTAGAACTGAACTGCCGCTTGAACCTTTCCTGTGTTTCCTTGTGTCCAGGATGAAGAAAGAGATTTTCAGTGACCGCATGGAGGTGAAGATCGCCAGCGAGGGAATCATGAATAAATGGGTAGCTGAACTCTCCACTGTATAGTTATATAATATCTGTACTCTAACCAACTTTTGTCACATATATTAAACTACAAGGATTTGGAGAACACAAACAGTACAGATACAGAGTCTTTTGTCTGTCTGTGTGTGTTCAGAACCACCCCCCGTACCGCCAGCGTCTGCAGAAGGGAGAGGGGAAAGAGAGGAAAGAGGAGTCAGAGGAGGTGAAGAATACAAACCAACCTTCTGTTTCTCCAGAGAACCGAAAGACAGCTGGACAATGACACTGCAACTTTCAGCACAGTGTCTCTCTCTCCCTCTCTCTCTCTCTTTCTCTTTATGCCACTCAGATCTACAGAACATGAAGTCAGTGTTTTGTGCTACATTAATATATATTTTACATTTGTTTTCATTGAAATCCACCCAGATGATTTAAATGCCAATCTTCACACTTCACCATTCACCAGTCACACTGTGATTATTTCCCTTCAGTCTGTTCTCCCTTTCTCAGACGCTGACTTGAAACAGTGTGTGTGCGTGTGTGTGTGTCGGGCCAGAGCAGGGCTAGTGTGTTTTACAAGTCATGAAGGCTCAGAAACATCACAGAAACATATTACCTCTCAGAGACTCACAGCACACCAGAGGAGAGGGTGTGTGTGTGTGTGTGTGTGTGTGTGTGTGTGTGTGTGTGTGTGTGTGTGTGTGTGTGTGTGACTGTGTGTGTGTGTGTGTGTGTGTGTGTGTGTGTGTGTGTGTGTGTGTGTGTGTGTGTGTGTGTGTGTGAGAGTGACTGTGTGTGTGTGTGTGTGTGTGTGTGTGTGTGTGTGTGTGTGAGTGACTGTGTGTGTGTGTGTGTGTGTGTG